>NW_018211154.1:0-877 GCF_001263595.1 Phalaenopsis equestris | reverse complement strand
AATTATAATTCTTCCAAATTATAAAAAAGCTACTAAGAATACTACAATTTCATATAAGAAAATTTAAATCATCAAACAATAACATAAATAATTTGCAAGTAAAATCTCAATCCACACAACAGTATATCACTATCCAGAAGGAATAATACGAAAATAAACTTCAAACACATCATAAATTAGTACTTATCAGTTCCAGTCTTTCTCATGTACACCAAATCTCTTTTACCAGACATATCAACTTAAACTTTTTTTTCTTCCTGAATGAAATCATTAATTGAAACAATAAGTTTGACTTAGTAAGCAATTATAAATTTAATATGTATAAAATTTTTATGCCAATAATATGCAAAAAAGATCAAAAGAAAATGTTGTTTATTTCTTAATAAAACTTTAACTATTCATTTTAACTTTCTCCATTCCTGTTTCACTTTAAGTATTTACCGTTTTTCATCTCTTTAAGAGCATAACAAGATTACCGTTATACCCAAAGGTATCCTCAAAATTATTCCCTAAAGTACCTAAAGAAATTGTATCCGTAGGTACCCTAAAAAATGTACCCTAATGTACTATAAAAATTTCACCCGAAGGTACACCTTTTTCATTTTCTTTAACATGCACGGGTATATCCAATATTATCTGAGGGTAATCATGTATGACTTAAAATTTTACTTAGCATTTTGTATCAAATAAATTCTCTTAAAAATGTACTTTCATATGTTAAATTTTCCCCTCATTTGTGATACCATTACATTTTTTCAAAATGCCAGACATGAATGAATCAGTTGTTTTAAACCATTTAATAAAACAATTAGTTTTTAATAAAATATTAATTTAATGCATAAAAGAAATAATTATTCACCTTAGCCTTAATGGACTG
>NW_018211153.1:0-877 GCF_001263595.1 Phalaenopsis equestris | reverse complement strand
TTTGTTAATGGTGTATCAAGCTACTTAATGATAATAAATATCAAAATATAGATATTGACACGTCACTCAAATTCGTTCTTCATTTGTTTCACATTCTCTAACAAGATGCCAAAATAGCCAATGGCTTCGGTTGGGCCGTATAATTCATGCAGTGTAAAGCTCACGTGAACCATTGGTGACTTCATTTATGTTTAAACAAAGATTCACGGCAACATGATGCTCAAAGGCAACTCCATGTGATTAGTTGCCTCTTATTTCATGATGTTAATAAGCCTTTACTTTATAGGCAGTTATGGTCTACATGCTGAATTCTCAGGTGAAAAGAAAATTATGCATGGATGTATGAATATAAGCCGTTGGATTTAGTCGATCATTTAATACTTGGACGATATATTGCAATATAACTAAAGTGCGGGAGAGCATCTTGGCTCATGATTTCTCGTTGTTATAGGTTATTGTCTTCCAAATCAATGTGTTCTCTTTGATCTTTTCTGTTGATGGGATTGCATACAAGATGAAATCTTACTCTCTCTTGGGAGAAGTGGGGAGACACTTGCACACATTATATGCGGACAATGACCCTTTAAAATATTTACTCATCGGTAGTTATTTATTTCGTACACATTTGCACTTTCAATTTTGTTTATCATAAAATTGGAAAATACAAATAGGTCTCTCCACATATATTTTTGACCATATTTAAAATTTTTAATATCAATAAACGTATACTTTGTTAGATCACATTAATTAGGTTAAACTTTAATATAGCATAAATACCATATTTATTTGCATATATTGGCCCACATAAAATAAATGTTTATTTAATTTTGTAACATCATCTATTTTAGATTGGCTATTATTATTATTATTATTATTA
>NW_018211152.1:0-877 GCF_001263595.1 Phalaenopsis equestris | reverse complement strand
AAAACCTACTGCCGTATCTCCGAAAAAATGTTAGTTCGAAAATTATCTAGTTATGGCTTGACTTATCAACTCCATGGAACCTATCATAGAAAAACCACATCTATTTCTTCTCACTGCTTGAAATATTTTAGAGGTAGTTTGATATCCTTATTTAGACTTGGAGACTTCTTCCCAAATTTTTTAGTTGAAAATTCAACTTTGGAAATCAAAATAGAACGGCTGTGATGTTACTATTTATTACAACGAGTTGGTAGCATTATGATATGAACTTGATCAGTGTTATGATGACATTTGAGAGAGTTTATATTATTATGCTTGCTACAAGTAAAGAGATAAAAACGACCGAGTATTGGTGTTCTTAAATGGCCTTAATCGGAATTTTGATGAAGTTCAAGGTCGCATCCTATGTAGAAAGCCCTTACCCTCTATTCAAGAAGTTTTTTTTTAAAGTTAGACGAGAAGAGTTAAGAAAAAAAAAATATTTTGTGCAACACAAAATTTTCTTATAACATTGAACAAGAGAACTCGATTCTTATGTCAAAAGAGGTTATACTAATAAAGAATGGATGTAATAAACCATGATGCAAACGTTACAAAAAATTCATGGTGCATGAAGGAGTCATGTGGAAAACTTCATGGTAAACCTACAAACTGAAAATGAAAATCCAAGTTTGAAGGTCGAGCTTATCAAGCCACTACTGAAAAAACTCAGGAGCCTCCTACGAACTCAAATACAATCCCTTTTACCAAAGAGCAATTGAATCACTTGCACAAAATTTTCTAATCTCCGCAATTATCCGTACGTCGTCTTGCTCCTTAGCTCAAAAGGGTAACTCTTCAGCCATTGCTTTATTATGTGTCATTCTTAATTTTTTTT
>NW_018211151.1:0-877 GCF_001263595.1 Phalaenopsis equestris | reverse complement strand
ATAGAGTTTATACTTTATCTTCTAAGATTTTTATTTTCTTTTAAATCCAATTTTCTTTTTGTTGATCTTAACAGGTAGATCCCAATCTTAATCTTGTGAAGGGACGGGGTGGTGCTCTTCTTCGAGAAAAGATGGTTGAGGCGGCATCCGATAAGTTTGTCGTGGTCATTGATGACTCGAAGCTTGTGACCAGCTTAGGTGGAACTGGGCAGGCAGTGCCAGTGGAAATTGTGCAGTTTTGTTGGAAATACAATACGAGCAGGCTACAAGAATTGTTTAAAGATGAAGGATGTGAGGCAAAGCTCAGATTAGATCCAGATGGAAAACCTTTTGTTTCTGATAATTCAAACTACATCGTGGATTTGTACTTTAAGACACCAATACAGGATTTAAGTGCAGCAGGAAAGGAAATGTCAGCGTTGGAGGGAGTGGTTGAGCATGGTTTGTTTCTCAACATGGCTGACGAGGTCATTATTTCTGGGAAAGAAGGTTTGAGCATCAAGACCAAGTGAGTTTTGTGGTGATTTGATTTGAGGCTTCTTTGTTTTTTATTTAATTGTCAGAAATTTTAAAAGCTACTTTTTGAATCATTATGTTTATCCCTTTTTCCTAAAATTAGTTTTGTATAAAATAATTTCTAGGAAAAAGATAAAAAGAATTATGTAAATTTTTTTGGTTAAATAGACAATGTTCTGGTTGCTTATTCAATCACAAAAATAATCAAATAACTGTCTGAAGCGGACCTTGATATCAAAGATCTTAGGCCAAGTTGCACTCTTTTGGTTATGTAACCTTCTTATTTAATGGTTGGGCAATTTAAGTTGAGTGTTTTTTGAAGATTTAACTCTAGAAGTCATTGATTGAAAAAAAAAAAAAA
>NW_018211150.1:0-877 GCF_001263595.1 Phalaenopsis equestris | reverse complement strand
CACTTTGATTGTCACAATGCACCTTTATGGATTTCTAACCAACTCCCAAATCTTCAAGCACCCCTTGGAGCCATACTATTTTCTTAACAATGATTCTCATGTACTCTGCCTCTATTATAGACAAAACAACTATTGATTCTAATGTAGACTTCTTAGTAAGTAGTAGATCATCGCTTTATCCAAATCACCTGTATTGTGAGGATGACAATATCCAACTATGCACTAAAAAGTGACTCTTTCCACTCGAACATCAAACCAATATCTATGGTGTTTTGAAGGTTTTGTAGAATCTATTTCACTGCTTGCTAATGACCTCTGCTAGGATCATGCATGAAATATATGATCACTTACACACTAATGCATACATCAAGCTGCCCACCGCATTATGATATAGAACTTTCGCCATGCATTGTTATTCAGCATAAGCCGTGGGAAATAACCGAGCACCAAGCTTTAAACAAGGAGCAAGAGGTGTACCAACAAGTTTTATACAGTTTAAATTTTCGACACAAATCTGACGCAAATTTGAAGCAATCAAATATGGGACTTTTGACAACAAATAAGAAAACCAGAAAGGAGAGACAGAGAAGACCTGCATCCGGGTCTTCAAACCGTCGCTCGATGACATCAAAGCCAACAAACGAAGGCTTAAGAGACTAACAGCAGGAGTGGAAGAGGTAGGCATAGGAGCTTCAAAGCCGGCGCTTGGCAAGCTGTCCATCTCCTCTGCATGCCCCTTCCACTGCTGCTCTTTTCTCCGTAACAATTCTCCATCTCTTGCAGTTACTTTACAGAACCGTAGATTGATGTCTTCAGTCTGAAGTTGTGCGTTGTGGAAGCAATGGAGGTATTTGAAGGGCGTGATCTGGAGGAGGAG
>NW_018211149.1:0-877 GCF_001263595.1 Phalaenopsis equestris | reverse complement strand
TTTTTTTTACTTGAGGGAGTAAGGACCCTTCTATTTATGTGCCTCGTAGGGGGTCATTACCCTCATAAGGTTACAAAAAAATAAATAAATGTTATATTATAGGCCACATTGTACTAAGCATATATGAAATTTGTTGTTAAAAAAAATATCTCCATGGGTGCCAAGCATCTCATAAATGGGCTTAGAAAGTTATAGGTTAGAGTTTCCTTTTGTTTACTATTCAAGTAATCTTGAAAGATAGGTAAATGATCTCAACGGTGAAGCTTGAGAAATGCAGGTGAGCTCGACAAACAAACTTTATGTATACATGTGAGCTTGGCAGAGGAGCTCGAAGTATACATGCGAGCTCGGTGAACAAAATTGATGTATACAAAGGAGCTCAATGTATACATGAGAGCTCAACGAAGGATCTCAACGCATACAGTCGAGCTCGACAGAGTAGCTCGATAAGTATGTGTGAGCTTAGCGAACGAGCTCGTCGGTCCTTTTGAGCAGTAATTCTTGTAGCTATCACTTTGATGAATGTGATTGGTGTATATGATGCACTAGTTATAAGCTCTAGGTACATGATAATATTTACATTTCAAAAAGGGTCTGATCTAATAGGGCCACATGACCCATTAACATATGGGCTTCTTTGGTAGCTTAGGAAAGCCACTTTATAATGTATATATATGAATATATAAAGATAATTTCTTTTAAATTTATCTTGGAAAATATATATTAAGTATTTGATATGATATGATCTACTATAGTGTAAAGGTTGTGCCATATTCGACTATGACACATTACATCATTATATAGTAATGGAAACACATATAAAAGATAGTGTGAAAGTTGTACATCATCTCTAATTTTAAACTAGAATAATTTTAAT
>NW_018211148.1:0-877 GCF_001263595.1 Phalaenopsis equestris | reverse complement strand
TAAAGCCGACAAAGACTTTTAGGAAGAGATGACAAATGGTGGTAAGAGTTGATAAAGGTAAGCAACCAATGAAGATCCAGACTGAGCCATCATAGCAGACTTATCAATGCCAGTAGTATAGCTAGTTAAGGCTTTACCATACAAATAGGAGTCAGGTTCAAACTTTGAAACATAAGTTAAACAAAGTTTTATCCATCAAGAAGGATGCATTGACAAAGATGTTTCAAAAATTGGTCAGAAAGCCAGAATTCAAGTTGCCCAAGCTGAAGACACCTGAGAAAGTTGACAAGAAGGATCACCCTAAATACTGTCCGTACCAAAGATTATTGGGACACACCATAGAGGATTGCATCACCTTCAAGGAATGGCTCGAGATAAGACTCAAGAATGGAAATATAACCATGCTGAAAGAAAATTTGAGTGATTTTGGCCGAGCCGGTCATCCTGTTCAATCCTTACATGATAAGGATGGATGGAGCACAGTTTAGACCAGATCATCATGAATATATTGAATCAGATTCATGTACCTTCAACACATGCTTCTACCCACAGTTTACAATTTTCCAAGCCAATTTTATTAATCACACTGGAGAACTCACCACCACAAACGCAGAAAGAGAAGAAGGTCATTGAGAGGACAATGATTGATAGCGGAGGAGTAGACTAAGGGCTGCATCTTTTCAATTGGTTGTTTCAAATTTAGGGGAGAAATCCCTCAAACTGTTGACCTTGTATGATTATATTTATGTTCCTATGGGAACTTAGAATGCAAAGTGAGTTGATTTTGGCTACGGTTTTAGTATCTCTACTGATTACGCAACTAACGACCAACCTAATGTAAATTTTAATTCCCATGACAATCCTCAAATCATACAAA
>NW_018211147.1:0-877 GCF_001263595.1 Phalaenopsis equestris | reverse complement strand
GAGCCACCAGCGTAGCCTTGATCTTTTTCTCCCTCCAACCCTTGTAGTGGAAAGTTTGAGGTGGCGTAGAAGCAATTCTTTTGGCATCCTCCTCATCCTTGGCAATAGATAGTGTGTGGAACCTGCTTCCTCCCAATGGTGGTGAAGCCTTAGATAATCCAATTTCATCCTCTACAACTTCTGCAGGGGCAACATCCTCAGCAACTTTCAACTTTTTTATCTTGGCAACCTTTCAATTCTTGTTCATCCTCTATGCTCGGGTCAAAGGTGCGGACTTCAAGATAGATCCCACTTTAAACACAGAAGGTGTTGCAAGGAAAGTCAAACCCTCTGCAGTGACAGGTTCATCATTCACTTGAAAACCATTTCCTTTGAACGGGGTATGAATGGTGACAGATGCAGTGACGACTAGATCGATGGGGGTAGTGACGGCCATCCTGGGGATAATTCCTATGGCTCTAACAAACTTTGCAGAAATGATAGAATTCTTCTCAACCAAAACCACCTTCAGGGTTAGGAACTCCTGGGTTGACTTTAGGTTGAACTCTACTATCGGCTCAACGATTTCGGGCGTCCTTGTTCTCAAAATGACGACAGTAATGTCTCTAAACTTAATCTCAGTCTTGTCAAACCCTTGTCCAAAATGGATGATTGCTTCATTAGAAAACTCACTCTTATTGATGGCCAAGTCCATCCAGATAATGGAGGAGAAAATTAACTTTGGTGTAGACATTCTTTCTGCAGAGATGATTCAGAGTGTCAATCTCATCCTACGCTTCCTTCCACTGTAGCAATCTTAGGACGAAAAGAGCTCATGCAACAAACATTGTTTGAACATGTTTTTATTTATTCCATATGAATTCATTTATGTTGTAAG
>NW_018211146.1:0-877 GCF_001263595.1 Phalaenopsis equestris | reverse complement strand
GACCAGTGGACTCAACTTTCTTTGCTGGGGACTTCACTAGAATCACCTGATTGTTCTACTGCTAAATTCTCAGGTCTGCCACGAAAACCTATTTCACTAAGGGCACATGCATATTTGTTAGTCACCATGACCCCTTTGAATATTTGATCCAACTTCTCCTCCAAATCAGGTTCGAGGTCGCTGAGTTTAAATTTCTTTATACCAGGATCACCTACAAAGTCATAACATCTATTTTAGTTTTAAAATGAAAATTAAATTGACCACATTATGTTATATGTTAGAGATACTCATCGCAAGTTTTACCGCCCACCTCTCCTCGAAAACATCAATGGTTCTTTTCACTGGATCTCATCCCATACCCGTTGATCATCGTTTAAATTTTTTCCAAACTTTCCAATCCTTCTTGAGTTCATCCTACTTGTTCTTTAGTTGCATCTTGTCGTACTCTTTACCTGTGCTTTATTTGAATTTTTTGATAATATTTTGCCTACTTTCTTTGTTTAAGAAGATCATGGGTCTATTTTCAAGTTCTATTTTCTTTAGGCAAATGTCACATAATATTATTTTGGTTTTTTTATCTCACATTGCGGGTGTAACCTCTTTAGTTTTAACCATCGTATTCTTGTGATAATTAGAAGAAAAATAAGTAAATGAAAATCAAACAATATAGTGCACAAACCAACAGTCAACTAGCCCAACCCACATCTACCAGCCCAACACTAAACAATATGCCCTAACACAACATAGCCACCACCCCAACCCACAATCATATCCTTTGCACACGACAACCGCACGCCGCAGCCTACAACCACAGGCCCCAACCCACAACCATAGGCCCCAACCCACAACCATATGCCCACACAGTCCACCAACCCCA
>NW_018211145.1:0-877 GCF_001263595.1 Phalaenopsis equestris | reverse complement strand
AAACGCACAAACTTACTAACATATAGACACACATTGACACCTACAAATTAGGTTTTGACACTAAATCAAACACAACTAAAACTCATATTTCCAACATATAGCACCCACTACTCGTAATCATTAACACTATTTTCCTCTACATTCTCATTCTTCGGCTGGTGATGCACAAATAGGTTATAAAATGAGAAGTGAGGAAATTATTCTGCAGACTTATCTCTGATATAATTGTTCTTTTGGTACATCCTTATTTGCCTTTCCTGGAAATTTGCAGCATGATCAAATTTAAACTTCATCTGCCATTCCAGATGGTCAAATTGATAAGAGATGTTGCTAATTTTGGTCTGAACATTTGTCATTTCCTCTTCAATCTTCTTAATATTCTCTGTAATACCTTCAATGCTAACTATAGGAAATCCATTGTAGTAAGTTTGGGTGTCTTTCATGGTTGAATTTCTTTCTATCAAATGCTCCATTGTTCTTTCACTCCATAGATCTAGATACTATAGTCTTAAGAAAAGTTGATTCTTGCACATACAGGTTAATGGTGGTTTTAAAGGGATGAAGTGGGTTCAAAGTGCAATGGGGTGGTTTTTTAAATTATGGCGTAAAGATGCCAAATTTGGGTGCTTAGGCAATGCTCTTATCGTAAACTAGCGCTTAGGTGCTAGGATCTGGCACCTAGGCACCAGTGTTTCAATAAGAATCACTTCACCTTAATTCCAATTAATACTTACCAACCTCCTCTTGATCAATAAATTAGTTTTTAGAGCTTCCTCTAATCATGTAATTCTCATTATAACTTAATACAATCAACAAAACAATAATAAATAACAAAAATCAATCCACATTGATAATCATGGGTTGCCTCCCATGAAGC
>NW_018211144.1:0-877 GCF_001263595.1 Phalaenopsis equestris | reverse complement strand
TTTTGTTCCTCAAACAAATATACTCAAAGAAAGATTGGGCTCTATTTAGCCTTCCAATTGATCTATCATACTTCGACAAGGTGTTTGATTTAAGGCTTATTTGGACTCGGATTGGATCACTTCCAACAACATCATGAGGGTTGTATTATTGAGATGATCAATCTAGGTATAAATTTGCTGAAATTAGAGCTTCCAATATCCTGAATTTGAATTTGGAAAATTATTTACCCAAATTGCATCGGGATTAGTGCATGATCATATAAATTTCTTGATTACATATCAAATTATATCAAACTTGGAATCCAAATAATAACAAAATGATCTAATTAAGCCAAATGAATGCCAAGATTTTAAAACCACATCAAACTAACAAACAAACAATTATAATTTAATTTTTACAAATAGAATATCTGCCCTGACAGATTTGACTAAAATCAATATTAAATATTGAATTATTCATAGGAAATAAGAACAAGGAACAAAGTACCAAAATAAGAAAAAACAAAGCTCATCAATCCTCGTACTGGTACATGGAGGTGACTCGGGTGGACTTCTTCCAGAATTGAATGAATCATATATTCAACCTGCACACGTAAGATTGAAAACAAGACAACAACATTTTATTCAAACAAGATTATTCATTATATGCCTCAAAATCATTTATTTATCGACTACTCATCCACTTGTTTATTCGGCATAATTTGCATGGGATCAACTTAATTCATGTTTAGATAAATTCTAAAAAAAATTCTAGCTAAAAGTTTGAAAACTTCTTATACTCTTATCCACAACTGAATTAGCCAAGAATCCCATAGTCTCATAGGAAAATTTTCATAGCTTCATGCAAATTGCAATATTTGGAGAAGTAAAAAATTAT
>NW_018211143.1:0-877 GCF_001263595.1 Phalaenopsis equestris | reverse complement strand
AACGCAACTGTTTCCACCACAAACTGTTTACTGAAAGCTGGAAGTGCTAATACCGAGACGCTGGTCATGGCTCGTTTCAGATGTTCAAATGTCTGTATTGTTGCTTCCTCTATTTCAAATTATTTTTCTTCAATTGCTCCGTCAGTAGTCATGCTATTGTGTCATATCCTCTCACGAACTTTTGGCAGTAGCCGGTGAAACCCATGAATCTTCTTAACTCTTTCAAACTCCTTGGAAAGGGCCAAACTAGCATAACCTCGATATTGGACTGATCCACTACTACCCTGTTCTAGTCACCACATGTCCTAGGTCTCCATCTGTAACTGTGCAAAAGAACTGTAAATGTGCAAAAGAATATTTCTTCAAATTGACATACAACCGGTGGTCCCTCAACTTCTCCAGGACTGTCCTTAGGTGTAACGCATGCTTAGTTTCTGTACGACTGTAGAGCAGAATACATTAAAGAAAACCGGGACAAATTTCTAGAGATAAGGTTAGAAAACTCTATTCATGAGAGACTGAAATATCATCGGCCCGTTGGTGACGCCAAACGACATCACTAAGAACTCACAATGTCCTTTATGTGTCATGAATGCTATCTTGTGCACATCTGCTAGAATCATCATGATCTAATAGTATCCCGACTTAAGAACAATTTTTAAGAAAATGACTGCCCCATAAAGCTCATCCGGTAACTCATCAATCACCGAAACAGGAAGCTTGTCCAACACCGTCTCCTTGTTCAAAGCTCGGTAGTCCACACAAAATCTCCAACTTACATTTTTTTCTTCACCAACAGAGCTGGACTGAAAAAAGGGCTCAAACTAAGCCTGATAATACCGGCCTCGAGCATCTCTCGGATCAGCTTCTCTATCTC
>NW_018211142.1:0-876 GCF_001263595.1 Phalaenopsis equestris | reverse complement strand
AAAGTGAAATACACATTTTCATGCATAGTTTTATAACACCAAAGTGTTATAAATGTATATATCAAATTTTTGGTGCTAGATATCTAAATGCATATGAATTTTGTGTTATGTATGTAATATTCTCTATTTTAATTCATTTACACCATTATATCATGTGCTTGGGATTAATTTATGCTCTTTTTATGAATTTCTTCGGAAATAAACCCATCAAATTTGCATTTCAGTTTCCCAAAAGGCCCTCGGTCAACAAGAGCTGTGAGGCCGCCTCTGAGTCCCATTTTGAAGTTCAAACAAGTTTCTGGTCAGTTAATCTACGGTGATGTTGATCTGCAGGACTATCCTCCTGTTCACAAAAAAAGGGGAGTAGATAGAAAATCTTCCAAAGAGTTCTATTTAGAGGAATCAAGCGAGATTGCTTTAGCAAATTCTTATCAATCTAAGATTGAAAACATTTCGCGGAAACGAAAACTCTCCCATATTCTAACTGGCAAAAACAATTCCAAATTATCGAGCAGTTATACCCCGGAAAGGCCACTTTTAACTTTTAGTTTCTTGCTGAACAATGGTTTGCTAGAAAGACTGTTGTTAATTGGCATGAAAGATAAGGTAAAATGTTTGAACTTGTGAGTTTGTTTGATTTATGCAGGATTATCACTGTAAGATTTATTATTGGAGGATTTACATGCATACAACTCAAATCTTATGTATTTACATGTCAACACCTAGACTTCAATTTTTACATGCATGCCAACTTATACATGAAGAAGTGTGTTTTACTTTTTAAACATCAAAATAGTGGTATTTTTGATGTGATATAAAAGATTTCGGTGGTATGAATGTCAAAATCAAAATTTAGGTGTTAGATATGTAAATACA
>NW_018211141.1:0-876 GCF_001263595.1 Phalaenopsis equestris | reverse complement strand
TTGAGCTTCCTTAAATGTTATGACTTAGAACTCTCATTATAATACATTGTCAAATAAAGGAATTAATAAAATACACAAAACTAAACCATACTAAGTGTACAAATAGCACAAAATATAATAACCATAACACTTATATTGTGCCCAACAATAAACTTCTTGATTCTTATACATTCATACATCATATAAACTTTACTTTTCACATTTCTACCCACTAGAATTTTATGTCGAGCCAAAGATACCATTAATGGAGTTGTTTACGTATGAACCAAGTGATAAATATGTAAAGCCAATGGAAGTCACTTGTTTAATATGCAAGCACGTATAAGATCATATGGCATACATTTGGATTTCCAAATGTGGGACTAACAATAGCATGAGATGGCAATAATTTACATAAGTTCATTTAGAAATGCTTATTCAGTTAGCTTGGTTTCGACAACATGTAACAAAATTTAGAGGAAATTAAATCACGTTAAATGAATTCTAAACATGAATGAATATCAAATAATCATTCCTTAGTGGCACTTGCAAATTTCATATGATTATTATGTTATTTTAATCAAATTACATATCTATGTATTCAATTAAAGAAGTGAGGGTTTGAATTCACCATGTTTCTTTTTCGTTTTTCTTGAAGTTTATTGCAATTTAATCAAAAAGAAATCAAAAAAGGAAAAGAAAGAAAAAAGCCCTTGTTGAATGAAGTAATCCACTAATCAACCGAATAACGAAAAGGAAGAAGAGGAAGAGATCCTTACTCCTGAATAACTGAAAGAAAAGAAAAGAAGTTTTGCTTTTGAATGATCGGAGAAGGGAAAATAGAGTCCTACACAACCAAAAAAATTGGAGATGTCGATTAGGGCTTCTGTTGGAGGG
>NW_018211140.1:0-876 GCF_001263595.1 Phalaenopsis equestris | reverse complement strand
AAAAAACACCTGGGTTTAAACTGTCAGGAGACTTGAGGATCATCATTCGAAGCTTTTGAAGCTCTAGCCATAGAACGATGCAACCTCCATCGAAGCTCGCAGCAACGACAGAGAGAGAAATCAACAACAAAGAGATGTGACAATGGTCATCAACTAGGGATAAGCATGGTACAAAATTTGTACCCTCAGGATATAAACAGGGTAATAACTGGTACAAGCTTGGTACAAAACTGAAACCCTACTTGTACCCCGCAGGTACAAATTTTGTATATGCTTATACCCTGACCGTCACGTGTCACAATGTTATTGAAATCCAGATACATCCGGAATCCACACGCAACATTTTTCCTTGGGCATCCTCCTAAAAATCAATTCACTCGATAATGGTGGAGATGGTGGACACGACAAGAGGGATGTCGATGATGATGGGCCCTAACATTTTTTATTAATGGCATTGTTCTTTTTGGTGTGAACAGGGGAATGAATATGGCTTTATTTGTAAATTAAATGTTTGAGATATGAAATATATAAATAAGGATGTTTGGAGTATATTAAAATTAAAGTTTATGGGTTGGATATGTAAATCATAGGAATTGAGTGGTATATGTGTAAATCTTCCACAAAAAATCCTTTGGCGTAAATTTCCAAAAAGAAGAAACAAAATTAAAAAAAAGAAAAAAAATGGATAGGTGAGAATTGACAGAACAAAAGCAGAGAGGAGAAAGGTTCAAAAAATACCGGACAATTGTGTAAAAACAAAGTGTTTGTTTCATCAGCTTTCCAACTTCTCCAACCTTTTTAACTCATTTGTGAAAGCGAAGATGCCGTGACACTAAGGTCAAGGTCAATTATATAATTTAAATATTATATTTTATA
>NW_018211139.1:0-876 GCF_001263595.1 Phalaenopsis equestris | reverse complement strand
AAGGAGGTCTTACTTGATCATTTCAAGGGAGAGGTTTGATATTTATTATAATTTTTGTGGAAGATTTACATACGTCTATACTTCAATTTATATATATCTATCTTTTGTGTGAATACAAGTGGTTTGTGTGCAAATGCCCCCTTTTTTTTATTTGTACCCCTTACTTTTTCTTTTCCCCATATATTGTTATTTTTCCAATTTTTTCACTCAGGAAGCTAATTGTTTTTGCAGGTTGTTGAAAATCTGAACCTTACTGGAGTAGATAGGGTATATTTGTGCACTGCTATTTCATCCACTACAGTGTTGTTCAAACACTGCGCTATTCGACTTAAGAAGTCTGGCACATCCATTCCTAGAATCGAGCTTGTAGAAGTTGGTCCCTCAATGGATCTTGTTGTTCGGCGACATCGTCTCCCGCTTGAAGGTCAAATGAAACAAGCAATGAAAGCTGCACCCACACAGCCGAATAAAGTTAGTCTAAACTTCTCTAAACTATGCTTCAAGCTAGTGGCGTTGCATTTGTTCTTCTATTTAAGTTACTATTTTGTTTTGGCTGGATAATCTTTTAGTCCCTGACCATAGTTTATAGGCATTTTAATCTGTTCTATAAATGTTAATTAATTCTGTCAATTAAGACAAGCTCAGAACTTAGAAGCAGTTTTGTTTTACTTCTACTAGAGTCTGCCTCCTGTGCTATTTCTCATGGCCTGTATTCCATAGGGATTATTTAATCAAATTGTATTAAGTACCGTTGGAAATGGCTCTATATTGAGTATCTTGAAATAGTCCTCGTATATCCAAGGATCATGAATATCAAGGATAATTGATCCAAATTTAATTAGAATGAGTTTTACAGTTATTAGATTTGTTTTGAGA
>NW_018211138.1:0-876 GCF_001263595.1 Phalaenopsis equestris | reverse complement strand
AAAAAAAAAATGAAATCAGAGGGTCCAAAAATCAGCAAGAAAAGCTATTCTACGTTGTTCTAACATTACAAAAGCATAATTATGTAAAAAAACTCAGGGGGCGTTTGATACCACGAATTTAGCCATGGATTCAACTTAAATCAAGCCAAACACATGAAAAATGAAAGTTAAATCCAACGCTCCGTTAAATCGAATTTCTTTGTGTTTCGTCTCTTTCCACAGCATTTCGTCTCAAAAGAGACGTAAATCTGGATTTAATAAATCTGATTGAGAGGAATTCAAATGCTTTACTTTATCATTGTTTGAGACCTCTATCTCCGTCACGAGCTCGTCGGATTTACTAGATTTGATAAATCCTATTTAATGTAAATCCACGCTGCAGCCAAAAATCGCCTCAGGGTCATCCCTTCATGGACGTTCGTTCTAGATGTCATGAAAGCAAACATTGAAAAAATACCCAAATTCTAATTTCCAATAAAAATCAATAAGGCTATATTACATGGTTCTAACATCATAAAGGCCCAATTATTTAAATAATTGAAGATCATCGCCCTGTGGAAGTTCATTTCAGCATTTATAAAGTTAAATACCAAAAAAATAGAAAAAAAAACAGCATGAAAACATCCCATCTTGATGCCTATCACTCAAAGAAACACTCTTTAAAGTCCAAAAAGTAAGCATTTCCCTCATACTTGGTAACTGTAGTAGCAGACACTGGTTTCAGGCAACTAATGTCAATACATCGAGGTCCTTCTCCACCAACCGTCGCCCACCGATTTCCCAAAACTATTTTCCCACCTAAGCAACAAACTTCAAATTAATTCTAAAGCTACTATAAAAAATAATAATAATAACAATCACAGAAGCCAAAAAAAA
>NW_018211137.1:0-876 GCF_001263595.1 Phalaenopsis equestris | reverse complement strand
TATTTATGTACTTAGTATTAGAGTATAAATTTTTAATTAAATAGCTCATATTAATAAACTACATTTGATAAGATTTAATTTTTTTTAAAACATAATTTCTTACAATCTATAATGCATTATTTATATCGAGCCTTAACGAGGTGACAAAATCGAACAAACATTTGCTCGTGTTCAGCTCGTTTATGAACTGAGCCCAAAAATTTTCTTCATGTTTGATTTGCTTGCTTAATGAGCAAATCAACCATGAGCTAAGTTTTTAGTAGAACACGAGCTATTCACGAATGACAAACCATTTTCACAGTCGTAAGAATTTGCATTATATTGAAACAACTGAAATATTGAACCAAACCGAATATTTGGGTAATTAGGTTCGATTTTTAAATTAGTAGTTTGGATATTGGTTTAAAATGTCATTTTAATTGCTTTTATTATTGGCTTGGTTGATGATACAAAAATTTTTTTATTAAAAAATTTAAAAATCTCTTTGTGCTTTTAATTTTGTATGAATTGTACTTTTAATTTTATATTCATACGTCCTTATTATTTATGAAGTATATAATAGACATAATATGTTGCAATTAATTTTTCTTTAATCAAAATCAAAATGAAAAAATTAAAACCAATTGGCTTTACAAATTTTTTATTCAAACTATCTATACTTTATGCTAGATAATATTATCTTCATTATAATGCATTTAACATATTAAAAGTTTATAAATCACTTTTGCTTAAGCTATTTTATGTATGATCTATATCTTTCTCAATATCAATCATATTATGCAAATTATAAAAATTGTTCATTTACCTTTGCTCAATGTACTTTTAGAATTTTTTTAATAAAAAATCCATTTTTTATAATCATTATTATTTAAAATT
>NW_018211136.1:0-876 GCF_001263595.1 Phalaenopsis equestris | reverse complement strand
CTTTTGCTTTTAGAAGAACGCTCTTTGGGTTATGTAATGCATGTGCAATATTTTAGAGGTGCATGATGTCTATCTTTTGTGACCTAATTAAAAGAGAATAGAAGTATTCATGGATAATTTCTTAGTTTTTGGCCCTTCATTTGATTCCTACTTAGGTCATTTGGCTATGGTAATAAGATGTTGTGAAGAAATTAATCTAGGTCTTAATTGGGCAAAGTGTCAATTCATGGTTTTAGAAGGAATTACTTTAGGAAATAAAATTTATAAAAGAGGTATGGAGGTACATCTAGTCAAAATTCGGGTTATTAAAAAACTTCTTCCACCCACTTAGTGAGGGGAGTTAGAAGTTTCTTAGGACATGTTAAATTTTATCGGTGATACATTAAGAATTTCTCTAAAATTGTTGAACCTTTGTGCCAGTTTTTGGGAAAGGATATTCTATCAGATTTTGAATAGGATTGTCTAGCTGCCTTTAACACTTTAAAGAAGAAGTTAGTCATTGCTCCTATCATTGTTTCACCTAATTGGGGAAGCCCATTCGAATTAATGTATGATGTGAGTGACTATGCTCTAGGGACACTTCTAGGATAAAGACAATATAAAATGTTTCAGGTTATATACTATGCTAATAAGACCCTTAGTGAAGCTCAGATTAACTACACCACTAAAGAAAAGGAGCTGCTATCTGTAATATTTGTGTTTGACAAACTCAGGTCGTATTTGATTGGTATCAAGTGCACTGTTAATATTAACCATTTCACTATTTGATACCTGATGTCAAAAAAGGACACCAAACCAGGGTTGATTGGATAGCTGATCTTTTATCAAGACTGGATTAGAGAAATTCATGTGCATTTGATGAGGATATCAATGAGA
>NW_018211135.1:0-876 GCF_001263595.1 Phalaenopsis equestris | reverse complement strand
TGACCAGCTAGTCTATCTAACATCTGATTTAGAAAGGGTAGAGGAAAGTAGGTTTTCCTTGTGGCATAAATTAATTTTCTATAATCTTTTCATGTACACCACCCAGTGACATGTCTAATTAGAATTAGTTCATTTTGTCATTAACATTCACTATAACTCTCCCATTCTTAGGAACAAAGTGAATAGTGCTAACCCATTTACTATCTGATATAGGGAAGATAATACTTATATTGAACCATTCCAATATTTTCTTTTTAACTATTTCTTTCATATTTGGATTTAATCTCCTTTCAGGATCTGCCTGGATTTTATAATTATCTTCCATTAGAATTCTATGCATAAAAATAGAGGGACCAATCCCTTTAATATCTACTAATATCAATATGAAAGCTTTTGTATAATTCCTTGGAATATCCATTAATTTTCCCTCTTGCAAATGTGTAAAGTTTGATGATATGATGATTAATAATGTAGATGTTTTCCCCAAATAAGCATACTTTAAGTATGTAAGAAGTGCCTTCATCTCAAGTTCAGGGGCTTCCTCGATAGAATAAATAAGAAGTTTAGTAGTTTTGTTTGTATCTAGAATCTTAAACCACTCTTGAAAAAATTTTGAATCGTCAGAAATCAATAGGGTTGATTCATCCTGAAAGTACGTAGCTTCCTCATCTAAATCTAGCTCTACTGATTTATGTTCATAACATTCTATAAAATGGCTACTACATAAATATTCAATTAAGTCCATCTGAAAATGCATATCTTCATTTAATTAGAAGGATACTTATATATTTGGAGAGATTAAATGTAACCCCCAGATCATTTACCCACATTGTAAATTGAACTTTTTGCACATCTATCATAACTCGTCCAGTGGCT
>NW_018211134.1:0-876 GCF_001263595.1 Phalaenopsis equestris | reverse complement strand
GCCCTTTATGGTCGGCCTTCGATAGTCAACCCTAGGTGGTCGGTTTTGATGGGTGGCCAACCAAAGTAGACGGCCAGTTCTAGCTTTCCTCTGTCCCGTAAAAGCAAAGGTTGAAGCCCTTCTTTGCTTCACGTTCTCATGTGACGACGATCATTCGCTACTGCCGGATTTGTCAAGGTTCGAGTGGACAACTTTTGATCATACATAGAAGACCTCAAGTCTCTTACTTCTTGGAAGCGAAGTTGTGATAAGAATGAGAGACTTAAAAGTACAAAAATGTAATTACAATAATGAACTAATTTCACTCATTTTATTTTTCGGTACTCTTTTTATGTCTTGTCTACCAGATCTGAGAAATCTTTTTGGAAATAATCTTGATGTTGGGGGAAGATGGAGAATCCTCCATCCAAAACTACAATTGCTTCCTTAGAAAAAATTTCTTTATTTTCATTTAATTTCTTGCCATTTTTAGAATTTTCTTAATCGTTCTGTCCAAGTCTTATGTGCTCGTGTCTCGTTTGCTCGATTAGATCGTCAGCCCAGTCGGACCACACATTTTGTGAGGACTTAGGCGGATCTTATCACTGCCTTCGCGGGGCTAATCGCCGAGACTCACTGCTGAAATGATTTACACCATATCCTCCGTGGAGCTTATCGCTGAGGTGATTTGCAAGCATCAGGTGGCCAGTCGGCGGGCGACCCTTTGGCATTCGGTCTTCGGTGGTCAGCCCTTGGAGGTCGGCCCTTGATGGTCGGCTTTTAGTGATCGGCCCTTCATGGTCCATCCTTTGGCGGTCGGCCTTCAGTAGTCAAGGTGGCCGGTTTTGATGAGTGGACGGCCAAAGTAGATGGCCAGTTCTAGCTTCTCTCCGTCCC
>NW_018211133.1:0-876 GCF_001263595.1 Phalaenopsis equestris | reverse complement strand
CGAGTCTTTTTCTTAAATAACAGCTAAATAAAAGGTTAAATTTAAAACAACTTAGTGAAGGCAGGAACAAACATTCAAACGGTGAAAATAAATATTTCTAAGCAGTAATATTAGTTTCCAATAAAATTTAAATAGAAAAAAATTACTAATTCATAATATATAAGTAAACATCCTCTAAACAAAATATTTAACATCATCATGTAAACAAACTCTCTCATTTCAATCATTTAGTCTAGCAGATCATTTTCTAAAATAACAGTTAAATAAAAGATTAAGCTTAAAACAGCTTAGTGAATAATTATCACGTGATATGCATTAAATCATTATGTAAATGCCTAATATAAATGCTCAAAAGAATATGTTGATCAATTTATAAAGTGATTTTTCCATTTTTATTTAATCATTTTAATCAATTACATTTTCATTCATTTTAATCAATTACATTTTCTTCATTTTTTTCCATCTCAGGAGTATCGTTGAAATGTACCAATAAATGTACAACTTTTACTTTTTTTATCGTTTTGTATCATAAAGATACATGATTATTATTTTGTATCATAAAGATACAACTTATATCACTTTGTACCATAAATGTACAATATTTATCATTTTATTTACCTTTAACGTACATGAGTAAAATAGCATTCCCAACTAAACGGTAAGAGGTTGATTCATGATAGACTTATTTATTTTTCTGTTATTTAACTTATAATTATTTTCTTTGAAACATTAAGTACATTTATTTTTCATTTAATGCAATGCAAAAGTTAAAAGAACTGAAATTATTTAACAATCATATCGCTTTTATTTATTTATTTTTTAATTATAAGAGTTCTTCTAATATGTATGAACAAATAAAATATTATGAATAAAAAA
>NW_018211132.1:0-876 GCF_001263595.1 Phalaenopsis equestris | reverse complement strand
CCTCCCTTACACATACTTATGCTTATCCCATTCGGGAGCAATGAGGCATCCATCAGCCTATTGGGTTCCTGAATGGATCAAAGCAGATGTGGATGGTGCCTTCTTCCCCTCCGATCTCGCAAGCTTGGAGGTGATTATCCATGATTATGCGGATAAGTGTATTTTGATGGCGGGACTGAATATTTTTGCATTGGAACCCAAGTTGAGATGGAAGCAGTCCGACATATAAGTATGTTGGTGGAACTGTAGATAGAGGAGACAAAGGGGCTGGTTGTGGAAGGGAATAACAGTAACGTTATGGATGTCATTCATCACTAGATGGAAAGGAAAACTTGGCTTCAACAAAGTGGAACGAGGCTCAACATTGCATTCCTAACCAACTTTCGGTAGGTGCTATTCTCTTACATTGATAGAACCAACAATGAAGCTGCCCATTTTTGTGCAGAGTTGGCTTTACATGATAGTTCTTTTCATTAGAGATATACATGATAGTCATCCCTTCTTTGTTTTTGTTGAGAAGGATAGAAGTTTTTGTAGGGTTGCTACTTAACAGCCTTCCTTTTTGCTTTCGTGTTGTGGCTCTTTAGCCCTCTTTTGTAACTTTTGTATCCTTTGTTTTTCATATATATGCAAAGTGCACACCCTTCACAAGTAGGAGGAGCTTCGAAACCCAAATATGGCGTTTCTTACTAACTTCCGTTAGGTGCTCTTTTCCAATACTTCAAGATCTTGCAATGGAACATCCCATTTTTGCTCTCATTTTGCTTTACAAGATAGCTTTGTTATTAGAAATTTACTTGATAGTCATTCCTTGTCGATTTTTGTTGAAAGGGATAGTAATTTTTGCGATTACTACTTATAACCTCTTGTTTTTTT
>NW_018211131.1:0-876 GCF_001263595.1 Phalaenopsis equestris | reverse complement strand
AAAAAAAAAATATTTTTATATACCAATTAAATGAGTTCAATATTTAAAGCTTCTAAAACTATGGAAAAGCTCAATGAGAATGGTTTCAATACCTTTTAAAACCTTTTTTTTAAGTATTCTCATTTCAAGAAGGTTCCAAAATAAATTCCTTATTTAAAACTTAAAATAAAAACTTCAATTTTTAAAATTTATGAGAAACTATTTTCGTCAAAGCTTTAAGACTCCCTTTGGAGGAATTTCTCATAAAAGATTATCCTCTTAAGAAGTCACCTTCTTAAAAATTTAAAGAGATTTCCCTTAAAAAAAAATTATTAAAACCATTTTTTAAAATAACATAATTTTCTTTTGAGGAAAGATTTTTGAAAAATTTTGAAATATCTTTGTAAAGGAATTCTCTTTAAAAAATCTCCTTTTAAAGAAATTCCTTCTTAAGATTAAGTAAACCTTTAATGGAAAACACTTCAAAGATTTTTAAATAACTTTCTTTAAGGAGATCCTCCCTCAAAAGATTTCTCTCTTTAAAAAGGATTCTTAAATTGAAGGAATCTTTTCCTTAAAAAAATTCTGTCTTTAAAAGAGACCATTTCCATTAAAAATCAAACTTCTTTTAAAAAAAAAAAGATAATTTTTTAAAAACCCTTGGATTTAAAAAATATATATAAGCCCGTAAGGCTCCCATTCATTTTCATAGGTTAGACAATACTTATATATTCATATTGATTGAGTGACTATATGAATGAATACATTCGTCCCTAGAAATGTTGATTTCATAGCCTCAGACTTCTGTGTATATAAGTCTTAGGTTTCCTTCATTTAAGTAATTGATGATAAGGACAACCTTATCATGCCAATTATGTTTTAAAGAAAAAAAAATTT
>NW_018211130.1:0-876 GCF_001263595.1 Phalaenopsis equestris | reverse complement strand
GTGACAGAAGAACCGGAGCACGAGATCCCTTTCCAAGATTTTCCACAGGGGTCACCTCCGCTTGATTTCCAACCGGCCAACTGAGATGGAGAATTTAGGCTTTTATACAACACATTGAGCGCAGAAACTGTAGGATGAAGAGAAGCAAGTCAGTCAAATGTACGCAGAAGAAGAAATAACTGAATGTCGGAGTATAAAATAACAGAAGAATGCAACAATTGTATATATCTCACATTCCACCCCTTCCCCCTCCCATCCATGGAGAGTATTGACCAATTATCTCTCAATCTCACAGAAATATATGCATGGAAACAGTAAAAGATGTCGTGCAATCAAACTCAAAGGTCATATATAAGTGAGTGCAAAAAATCCTCCAATCACAGCCACATCAAACCATATAAACATTTGCAAACTATATTGCCGGAATCCAATTCCCGATAACAATTGTGTTTTACATATTAAGACATGAAAATCGAAAATGCAGTGGTAGGATTACCGTCAGGCGAGTCGGTTTCTCCCCTGACAGACATTACAAGATCTCCAACGCTGAAGAAGACGGTGGTGATGAGCGCATAAAGGCACTGAGCCATCTTCAGACACCAACCCTAGCGTATCGGTGGTGAGCTTTCTCCCAAAAAAAGGAGAACTCGGAGATGAAGGGCGGAACGTGGAGAGGAATGGGGCCGGTTCCAGGATTTGCCCTCCGTGGTTGAGGAACTCTACATTGATTTCTAAATTTAGGGAACCGCAGTTGAGCACAATCCGGACGTAGCCAGTCTCGGAGACAGAAACCATGAGCGGCGCTGGTGATTATTAGGGAAGCGCTGGTGCGAGAGAAATGGAGAGCCTCTGAGGGTCTGTTTGTGAAAATATATT
>NW_018211129.1:0-876 GCF_001263595.1 Phalaenopsis equestris | reverse complement strand
CACATTTTAAAAAAATTACTAATAATATTTTTTTTCATTTGATGTTAAGAATTTAAATGTATGTACGTAAATAATAAAATTTGAGAATTAAATATGCAAAAACATAATAGTTAAATAGTATTGTATGTGTGAAAAATATGGATGGTAGCAGAGATGGGTTGGTCATCCCATTCAGTCGGCCACCCTGGCTGGCCGACTGACCACATCGTCAAATAGAACTAGCAATGAAAAAGTGCTAATGAATATAATAAAAACTGATAACTTCTAGGAGCAGAATAACGGGTAACTCCCATAAGCATAGTTACTGGTAACTCGCAAGATCATAATGACTTGCAACTCTCAGAATCTATAAATAAGATCTTTTTCATCTAATGGGCACTAATTCTCTTGTAACAATTCTTTTCAATAAATAAAATGGATCCAAGAGCTCAAGGAGCGCTCCAACTTTGCCCTGCTGGGGGCAGTTGCTGTGTTACTCTTTCTCTCTCTTTTATTCTCCCTCGATCCCTACACTCTATGCATTGTGCATGGTCAACAACACAAATCTAGACTCAGGATCTTAAAATGTGCAGCATGCAGTGAAAATAAATGCGTGCAATATCAAGAAAAAAGCTATTCATAGAAGCACGCCTTACGAAGAACACACAGGAGGAACTGACAAAACATCAGTTATATTCCATTTATTCCTGGCGATCTCAAGGAACTCTAATCTCTTTTCCTGTGGATTGCATGTTCTCCACTTCCATATATGGATATCTTCGATTCTCTTTCGTAGTCACGATAAAATCCGCACTGGCCTTCAGTAAGTGTCGCAAAAAAAACCCGTACTAGTCGTTTCAAGGCCAGCCCTCCTAATCGTGTGAAATTCATGCTAGA
>NW_018211128.1:0-876 GCF_001263595.1 Phalaenopsis equestris | reverse complement strand
CCTCCTCTCCCACTACGCCTCTCTTTCCTCCCCTTTCTCCGCTTTCTCCGTCGCCATTTCCGCCCCAAAGGCCTCCCTCCATCTCTTCAATCGCGCCATCCGCGCGCTCTCAAAGTCTGGCCTCTCCCTCCGCCTCTACGCCCGCATGCCCTCCCTCGCCATCTCCCCGGACAACTTCACCTTCCCCTTCGTCCTCAACTCCTGCGCAGCCATGGGCTATCTCCCTGCCGGCGCCGAGATCCATTCCCGCCTCCTCCGCGCCGGCTTCGCCCGCCACCTCCCTGTCGCCAATGCTCTCATCGACATGTACGGTAAGTGCGACCAGCTCCCCCTCGCCGGCCGCTTCTTCGATGAAATGCCCGTTACAGATCTCGTCTCCCACAACGCACTTCTGGGCGCCCACGCTCGTGTTGGCGAAGACATGCTATCCGCCAGGAAGTTGTTCGATCAAATGCCTGACAGGAACATCATCTCCTGGAACGCGATGATCGTCGGCTACGTGAATGCAGGGAACCTCGCCTCCGCAAGAGCGATTTTTAACGCCATCCCCTGCCGTAATTTGGTTTCCTGGAGTGTGATGATAGTGGGATACTGTAAAAAAGGATTGGTAGATGCTGCGCGGGCGCTGTTTGATCAAATGCCGCAGCAGAACTTGGTCTCATGGACTGTGATGATCTCAGGCTACATGCAGGGCAGGCGGCCGAAGGAAGCTTTAGCATTATTCAACGACATGCAGAGGTTCGGCGTGGAGCCAGATTCCGCCACCATGACCTGCGTGGTATCCGCCATTAGCCAGCTCGGGAGCGCAGAGCTGGGCCGCTGGGTTGGGGCTTATATCCATCAGAAACACATCCAAAAGAACGTTCGGCTGCTCAC
>NW_018211127.1:0-876 GCF_001263595.1 Phalaenopsis equestris | reverse complement strand
AAAAAAAAAAAAAAACTAAAATTTCAAATTACATAAGAACTTAGAGGAAGGATTAAATCGATGTTACCTGTCGATGTGGCTGTGAGAACACGTGAAATGATGCATCATAGCGAAACTTTAACTAGAGGAGGCGTGCGCAGGTTCTGGCGCGTGAAGCGGGGGCGAGAGGAAAAAATGAGGAATTTTACTGGTTGGTTCCATATATTAAGACTTTCCAATGAATTACTTGCGTTAACAGAGTTGCCAATTATTAATAACTGAATAACTGACGGTTATAACAATCACTTGCAATGATATGTTATTCGGTTTTTGACCTAGAAAATCGACGATATCGATTTCTGACGAATTATTCTTGTTGGTTTATAATTTACTATGAACCGTGGTAAGAAAACCGTCAGTAGACCTCACATGTCGTGAAAAATATTTTTTACAAGATAGCTACGTTTTTTAGAGTCAGAAAGCGGTCAAAAGTTAGACTTCTCATTAACCGTTGCTAAACCATAAAATATTAGCTCGATATTTTTTTGAAGCACGTAAAGTTATCGATTATTCTACCGGATATAGCTATTTTTCTTATAGTGTATGAGGAGTAAGGTTTAAGTATGACATTCATTATATTTTGAAATACAGATAATACATTTTTAAGGTCAAACGACATAATATTTCATGCATAGTGTCTGAACGGAATTGTAAAAGCAGTTTTGTATTCATTTTTTTCTTTAATTTGAATTTATCTATATCTAGATTTAAGATCAAATTTAGAAAAGATGAAAACATCATGTAAACTATTTAATTTTTTTTTTCATTAGGGATAGAACGTCTTATCCATTTTAACGCCTTATTTAAGGGTTTATAATACACACACACACACAGAGA
>NW_018211126.1:0-876 GCF_001263595.1 Phalaenopsis equestris | reverse complement strand
TCTAAGATAAGAACAGCAAGCAAGGCAAGGCTTTTGTTGTGATGGAAAGAAAGTGGAGGAAATAAAAATTGCAACTTTTGTCGAATAATTTCATAAAAATTTCATCTTTTTGATTTATTATTTTAGAGCAAGTGGCTCGTGAGCGCCCTTTTCGGCATCGCCATTATGTGGAAGCATGATCCGGTGACCATTTGGGCGGCCATGGGATCCTTACTGAATTCGCTGCTGTCAACCACGCTGAAGAAGCTCTTAAACCACGAGAGGCCGTCAGCTCTGAGAACAGATCCTGGAATGCCCTCCACCCATGCTCAGATCATCTTCTATGCGGTCGTCTTCTCCATTTATTCAGGTCATTTGACTTAATTCTTTCATAAAATCATGTAATATATTCAGTAATATTTGATTGATATTTTTGATGCAGCAATGGAATGGATGGGAGTGAATGTGAGCTCGGTTGTTGTTGGAGCTGCTATCTTCATCTTTGGCGCTTATCTGGTAATTTAAAATTAAATTCTTAGGAGCTGTTAAGAATTATTCTGTAAATTTTGATTTGCTGAATAATGAAAGTGTTATACAATTAATTGTTTGTGTTGTTCTATTCAGAATTATGACAGAAATTAACGTAAGACTTAATTAAGGAGATGTGATTTGGATTTAATAAGCATTAATCAATAAAGAACGAGCTAATTAAGTTAAATTAGTGATATAATGATATTTTGTTGATGATAAGTTTAGTTTGGCGAGTTAGATAGTTGTGTTATTATAAAACAGTGATAGTTAATTAGTGATGTAATAGTGGAATTTACATAAACGTATATCTAGCATCTGAATTTTGACATTTATGTAATATTTTAGGGGCTCTGGTGAAAAAAAAAA
>NW_018211125.1:0-876 GCF_001263595.1 Phalaenopsis equestris | reverse complement strand
ATGAAAAATTGAACATTTTTTAGGTGTATCACAAACCACCATCATAAAGGAAAATCGAGAAACACCAAGGCACAATCTCATAGATAAAGCAAAACATAACAAATCTCCACCACATTGGACAATTAAGAAACCCAATGGCACAACCATCAAAGTTAAATGAAAAGAACCAAACTGTCACCATAGAGGAAAATCAAGAAACACCAAGGCACAACCACATAGCTAAAACAAGAAGCAACGTACCGCCACCACATTCAACAACTAAGAAGCCTTAATGACAACCACATAAATTAAACCACAAGCACTTAACCACAACCATAAAGGAAAATAGAGAAGCACCAAGGCACAATAACATAGGTAAAATAGAAAGCAACAAACCACCACCACATCAGACAACAAGAAGCCTTAATGGCTCAACCAATAAGTAAAATGAGAAGCCCCATGGAAAAATTTCATAGGCAAAATGAAAATGAAACAAGCAACACCAAAGAAGAAAATGTGGAAGGAGCTAAGGGTTAGAGATACATACAAAAGAGAGGTAGCAAGAGGAGGCGGCGAATAAAGGAGAGAAGAGAAGAGGATTGCAAATATAGCCTAATACCTCACGTTAAGCCAAATAGAGGGAGAAGATGAGGAAGGTAATATCAAGGATAAAATGAGGGATTGAAACTGATGAGGGGTAATATAATGATTGTAAACCTAGACTGTAATTAGAACTTCAAAATAGAGCCGCAGGCTGCTGTTCGCAATTTCAACATTTCCATAATGGGATTTTAGTAAAAAAAGGTGAAAAGTGGGCTCAAATGCCAGTAACATCTTTTCAAAATGAGAAGCACTCACAAAGTGATTAGGCAAATGAACTAAATCTAAAATCCATAA
>NW_018211124.1:0-875 GCF_001263595.1 Phalaenopsis equestris | reverse complement strand
TTTTTTTTTTGTTTGCTTCATCTTTTGCAAAAAAAAAACTCTTAATATAATCAAGAAACATCTTTAGACTATCATTGGCAATATTATCACCTCAATCAATTGTGCTTGGAGTAGATTCTAAGATGGTTAAAGTTGGAGGCTACATGCTCCCAATAAACAGATTTACTAATTTTTAGTACCGTCGTCTTCGATTTTAGTTTTATTGATCTTTCCTCCATAAATCATTCCATTTTTTTATCAAAACTAAGCTTAAAAGAGCTCTTATCAATTCCACTTAGCTGAATATACCTTATTCACTTTTTTTAAAGATATTCTTTCTTTATGTTCATACCACTGTCCTATTTATCTTTTAATGTTTTCTTAGTATTCGCATCAGTCTACGGACTCCTGCTTATACTTTTTAATAACAACTAAAAATGCTCAGGCATGTTGTATAAGGTGGAAAGTGATTTTTTTTTCCTTCTATGATCATTGAATCCCAAAACTAACTTGAGAAAAATTAACATAAAATTCATCTTTTCATGTACTCCAATTTGACATTTGTTACTTCAATTTTTTTTTTATTTTATCTATGGTCAATAAGCCCATTTGATCAGTTTACATATATCTTAGGTCACTCAAAGAATCAAAACTCTCAAGAGTGATTGTTGGTAAGTATTGAAGGATTAAGGAATTGCGATCAAATAAAAAATTAGTTATTTATTTTGGTACTTGTTCCTCTACTGATGTCATTATTAGCTTTACCATACATTACTTTAAGACCTTTCAATTTCTCCTTCATTCTACAAATGCACTCGATTTCAACACATGCTAGTAAATATATCTCATTTGATTCATGATAAGTTGATTATCTATTCATTTCATTATAGGAAAAG
>NW_018211123.1:0-875 GCF_001263595.1 Phalaenopsis equestris | reverse complement strand
AAATCATCTATTAGCTAACGTTAAACATTCACCTCATATTTATAAAGTTCTTGCAAGTTATGGTTATTAGCAATGATCTTTTTATCAAATTGGGTCAACTACCTTCTATAAATAAGTAAATCAAGGATCAAGTTAACCCGAAACGATAAAACCATTGAATTTTGATTGTGTTTGTCATCATTTTCTCCCATAATTCACTTTAAGATCAATGTGATGTATTTTATAATTAGAACCCTAAGTTTTTTGCTATTATGCGTTGAATATTATGTACTTAATGACTAGCCTTAATCGAAATTGCTCACTCGTTATTTAGAAGGGTAACTAACCATAGAGCCTTGCACCAAACGGAAATCTAAGGCCCGATATATCCTCACAAGATGAAGATGAAATATTTGGGCAGTGTCTTATCAATAATCTAACCTACCTTCTAAAAATTTGACCCAGAACAAACACTAATCTTTCAATGAGAGTTCATAGCACAATTTTACAGAGCCTACAATGACACGTCTCACAAAGCGATATGTTGGCCTATTTTTTAGACCATTATATGAGCAAGTTGCATCAGAAGAAATTTCGTAGGTAGTTCCAATAATCATATGATAGACTTGGATAACATTATTGAAGACAATTAAGAAGTGAAGAAGTCGAGCGAGAGCTAACTTTCTGGTTTGGTAGGAGAGTATGCTTTCACGAGTATTGGAGTTGACAACGATTAACCATTTTCAATGGTGACTTATTGCATGTTGTATTGTGCTTTAAGTTGTGTAATTAGTTGATATTTCATGTTAGATAGGAGGTAGCCCCCATATCAATGTACCAATCTACATTGGGAGAGGTTGGATCGACCAAATGAGGCTAGCAGAAATATATTAATT
>NW_018211122.1:0-875 GCF_001263595.1 Phalaenopsis equestris | reverse complement strand
AAAAAAAAAACTCATTTTGATAACCTCAAAGAATATCTTCCCAAATGGGTTTCAATGGATAACAAGTCAAACCTAGAAAAAGCACAAAAGATTAAAGAACCCTAATTCATCCCAAAACCACACAAGAAAGAAGAATGCAAATAACTACTTAGTAGTAGGGATGCCCTTGCAGAGCTGGAAACTGCAAGAGACGGCGCCCTTGTGAAGCCATGAGTAAGTATCCACCGCTACGGTCTGCCCGCAAAGATCCTGCACATGAATCGGCTGCATGATTGATTTCAGCTGAGGCAACAGACCCTGAATCCCCATCACTCGCCGACCCTTTCCCCTCTCCAAACCCTGGAACGATTTCTCAGTGGCCCCAAAGCCGAAGCGCAGCTGGAAGAAAGGATCAAAAGAAAATACGCAAACCCTGCCACTGTAGTCGAGGAGGCGCATCAATGGCGGGAAGCGCAAAATAAGACGAAAAGGTTTCAATAAAAGAAATAAAAATGGAATTTTTACCCAATATCGACCAGCTCGCCACTGTAGGAAGTGCCCAATTGTTGCATTGTGCGTTACTCACCCACTCCCAATGGGCTCCCAATGGGCTTCCAATGGGCTGAGGACTGACCGTTGATTTATTGAGCACGGTGCAATTGGAACATAAATAAGACTCGGCCCTAAAAACTTAATATTTTACTGAATTAATTCGTAGAAAAATTTATGAATTATTGCCAGAAAAATATTTGAATCAATTTAACATTATTTCTCAAAATAAATAGATGGATATTTATTATGAAAGCAAGATTACACAAAAATATTAACCTAACATGGTGCTTGTCACAATGTGTTGAAAGATATTATGCTAGTGCATTATATTTAAGTTTGTTAAT
>NW_018211121.1:0-875 GCF_001263595.1 Phalaenopsis equestris | reverse complement strand
ACTTTGAGATATTTAAGAAACAAACTTAAAGTTGAATGGAAACATTTTAAAGTAGCTATTGAGGAAAGGTAAATAGCTTGAAAATAAATTTAATCTTCTAATAAAATGTAACAAAAAATTAATTAGCCTATGAAGTAAATCATCACACATCTGCCCAGTAAATGAATCACCATGGAAAGATAAGAGGTTGTTTGGTTGCAAGTAATTAGAAATTAGGTGCATTATCTATACAATATAAAATTACATTTGAAATACTCGAGATTGTTTGTTTGATTTTAAATTAAATTTGAGAAATCATTTTTTTTGTATTTGGTTGGAAGCAAAGTAATTCAAATGTTTCTAGTTTTTCAATCACTAAGATGCATGAGGACGGGCTCAAAAGACGAACAATTTAAAATTCTGTCTTTAGATGAATTTTAAATCCCTAAAAAAATTTATTTGAGGCATTGAAATCTCTTTAAAGAAATATTTAGAATTTCTTTTACGCTTAAATAAACATCTTAAAACCCTATATTTCAAAAGCAATACACTACTCAACATACACAATCAAAGAGCCCCTAAATAAAGAACAGCCATGTCCGTGAAAACCGAGTTGTATATTTAGCGCATATTTTAAGCGAGAGTTTTGGAAAGAAAAAACTAAAAATTGACGAGTCATGGAACCAAACCAAGGGATAAGGCTCATGATGGTGGCTATAATTTTGTGAGGTCAAATCATGTTTTCAAGTATAAAGGTCTCTGCATTTTTAATAAAATTTATATTAGAAATGATAGATAAAATCATGGTTTAGTCAGGCATTTCATCACCATTCAGTTGCATTAATAATGTTGGGATATCTTTCATAATAGTAAATCAAACTATTGGTAGATTCTAA
>NW_018211120.1:0-875 GCF_001263595.1 Phalaenopsis equestris | reverse complement strand
GAATTATCTGAAGAAAAATAATAAAGAATGCCACTAAACAGTATCTGTACAACTAGAACCATAACAAAATATTCACAACAGCTATATACGTTAACCAAATAGTTCCCATAACTATTCGAATATGATTAAATTCAAAACTTTGCATTGTCTTATTACATGTGGGTTAGTTCAGAGCCAACAAGTTGTGGAGTTAAATAAGCCTTTACATGCATGCAAGCATACTGTAAGAAAGGGAAACCTACACGCATGCCACACAGCTCTTTTATATTTACATATCTTACACGTTGAACTTTCTTGTTTGCATTTATAACATTTTGGAGTGATAGAATTATGCTTGAAAATGGTGTCTTTAGCTTTCTAACGGTTGGTAATGGTACATACTAAAGGTTTGAGTGCAATTAAGTATTGAGGTCTGGATATTTAGGTAAATTCGTAAGAAAATGAGACCCCCGTGTGAGACTAATATAACATCATAATACATCATGAGAATTTGATGCTAGTCTTTTTATAGAAATTTGGTAAGTGGGAAAGATTGAAGTTGGGGAAGGCGTGTAGAAATAATATGATTTCTATTTTTAATCCTCCCATGCCCATGCATGAGAATGATGTTTAACAAATTAAACATGCAATATGTTGATTTGTCCCACGTGAAGGAAAAAAAATATTTCGACATGGGTCGTATGGTAAATGAGATCAACTACGTTTATATGTAATATGATTATGGCTAATTTTTTAAAATGACTTTTATAACTTTTGTTGATTAAAATTGTTATTTTAAAAATTTAGCCTATGATTATTTTATTAAATTTTACTTATTTTGAATATGAAAATATAATTATCGTTTGAAAGAATTATATATTTAGATTAAAAAAAAA
>NW_018211119.1:0-875 GCF_001263595.1 Phalaenopsis equestris | reverse complement strand
TCAACTATATAATTTTTACACAACTATATTCTCGCGAACAGTAACCTACAAACATTATTATAGGTCTCGTTTATAGCATAAATGGCCTACGTACATCATCACATCTTAGAAATACGACATACGTGACTAACTTTGGCCGACATGACTCATAACTCTTGCAGCTCTCGACTCCCGCCCTTATATCTTTCGAATGTCATCTCAGTTCACCACCACATCTTATGTGACTAGCTATGACCTTTGTGGGTCACAACTTATGTAGCTCTTGACTCCGATCTCTGTAGGTTACGGACTTCGTCGCAACTTATCACTACGACCTACGCAACTAATTATGACCAACATGACTCAAGACTCATAGAGCTTCTGACTCTTATCTCTACAGTCTGCAGATGTCTTCACAAATTATCATTACGACTTATGTGATCAACTACGTCCTACATGGATCAAAGCATGTGCAACTCCCGATCTGACACACGTGTCTATGAACGTCATCACAACTCATCACTACGACCTAGCTGATCAACTATAACCTAAGTGGTCCCAACCCATGTGACTTTCAATTCTAGTCTCTGTTGCCTATGAACATCATGACAATTTATCACTACGACCAACATGACTCACGAGTCCCACAACTCTTTACTACGACCTCTATGTCCAACAGAGTCTCTCGAAGCAACCATCTATAGCTTATGCAGACACATAACCAATTATTACCACGACATTAACGTTCTCTTATAGCTTTTATTACTAAACATTCAATGCATATGAATTTTGTAAATTCATCTTTATATGCACAATTACATAGTGAATTATTTAAGCTTTTGTTGACCTCATTTTTGGATCGATCTACAACGAGTTTGTCTAGAATGACTTTGGAT
>NW_018211118.1:0-875 GCF_001263595.1 Phalaenopsis equestris | reverse complement strand
ATTTTCTATAATTGTAGGTAAAAATCAAAGCACTTTATTAGAAGGCATGAAGTAATCCCCTTGATCATAAAGTATTTTTTGAGCGTTTAAATGCCTTCACGATATTGAAATTTAGCAATCATTAGCTCATAGAATTTGTCTCATTGAGATGTTTGATTTGCTATGAAAATGCAAGATTTAATGATCATTTGGTCATCCAATTAATACACCAAAGTTTGCAACTATGTTTAAAGTGCTTAATTCAGGCTCATTTGGAAATGGATCTGATCATTTCAAGCGTTGATGGTTTTATCTCATTGAGATGTTTATTTTGACTATAAATTTGTTGAAATTAGAGATTAGATGAAGCTAAATTTAATTCTTGAATTTTTAACCCAAACATTATTTGGATTTGTGCCCTATTAAATAGATTTTTTGGGTGACATCAATCGTCCCTTATTTTCTCTAGGTTTTAAGAAATTCCATGGCATAGAATTAGAATTTTGAATATTGTACAAGGCATGAACATGCTGTAGGCATTAAATTGGACTTTCCCATTATCTGAAATTCGCTTGTCAATTTCAGTTAGAATTGTCAAAAAAATATTTGCTTTAAACTTTTTAAAATTTGCTTGAACTTAATTGTAGATGCTCTCTTGGCTTTGAATATACCGAAATTGATTTCAAAACAGCTAAAAATACTTTTAGACAACTCAAAAAATTCCAAAAACTTTTTAGTTGAGCCCAAAATTAGGCTTCGATGTGTGGATACCCACTTGGAGAGCCGATCGGCCATTCCCAGTCAACAATGGCTTGTTTGCTCAAGCACATACATTATGCACGCCCGCTCACTCTTATATAGCCATGCACATATTTACAACAATGAGTGATTTTTTT
>NW_018211117.1:0-875 GCF_001263595.1 Phalaenopsis equestris | reverse complement strand
CCTTTTAACCAATATTCCATAAGATTGTTTCCTCTCAGGAACAAAAATATGGGTGCATGTGAACATCGTTGAAGGAGTTCTCTCACCCCTTGAAAACTCTTCTATCCTCTTCCTATGTGGATCTCTTTTATGGCTTCTGCTCATTCCATTTAAGAATTACTAAGGCAATAGAGATAGGTAAAAACCAAAAAATGTTTACAAGAATTGTTTTTTATTTTTTTCTTTTTTTTTTTAAGTGAGTTGTCTTTTTTTATTTGGACTTAGTTGGAATACTATCAATTAAGGGTGAAAGCTAACTAAGAGACTCAAGGGACAATATTCAAATTCTCTTCACGACCCTAGTTTTCTAGGTGGTTTTGTCAAAGGATCTCCAAGTAAACCTCATATTGCACCAGATAATTGTGTAGCACCGTTTCTTTTCTTCATGTTGATTGGTAGAATTTTAGGATTTGATTTTTCTTATGTTTGACTAATTTGAGCTACTTAGATAAGTAGTTGATTGAAATCCTCCCCTCCTAGATTGTTAGAGGAAGGACTTAATTTTCTTTACCGGTCTCCTTTACAATTGCTTGAGTGGAGGTGGCATGGAGAGCCTTGGCTAGTTTATAGCCAGATACTTTAAGTAGCTTTACAAAGATTTTCAAGAGAGGATGGCTAAGCACATCCTTTCTTCGCTTTTTCCCCAACACCATTAGTGGTAGTAAAATCAAAGTGATCCACAATGGATTTTATCTTGGAGAGTTTTGACACATAAACTTGATATATGCTTGATTTCATGTAAAATAAGGCAACAACAACTACACATTGGTTTAACCTTGTTATTTTCTATTGTGATTGTTATTATTATTATTGTTATTATTTTCTTAACATCATTT
>NW_018211116.1:0-875 GCF_001263595.1 Phalaenopsis equestris | reverse complement strand
TGAAATCGCCGCTCTGCTCCCGATGACGTAGGCATAATTTGCCGAACCTCGTAAATCTTCTGTGTTCTTTTTATTTCCTACTAAGATTTTTCGATTCCTACATTACATATTAAAATTTATGTATGAAAATGTATGTTTTAAACAAGTTATCCAATCGGTGTGTAATGAAATATTAAAATTTTGGTATATATGTAAATCCCGAATTTAATATAGAAAATTTTGCCAACACACAACACAATTCTTATGGCTAAAATTTGATATTTACATTTATTACATGTTGGTACTAAAAATCTTTGCATGAAAAAGCTCTATTTCATTTTTTTTAAGTTGATGATAGTGATATGTGTGATGTGATGTCAGAAATTTGAAGGTTATGTATGCAGATATGAATATCATATTTGTAAATATACAAGAATTATGTAATATGTATGTAAATGCCATTTTTATATAATATTGTAATTATCACGTGCATGAATTTTTTCTAATAATATTTTAAACATATTGTGGCTTCTCTATTTATATATTTGGGTTGGTTTAGGGCACACTATAACAATCACTATAATATGTTGTTCGGAATAAAACAAAATAGAATAGATGGGTGTGTGATATGAGACTATCAGTCTTGGCGAATTATTCGGTTTTTGACGGGTTTGATCGAGTTCCTAATTTAGGGCCCGTTTGAGGCAGCTTATTGGATGCGGTGACAATATGAAAATGACAGGTGAGTGTTTGAAAAAGTCGTTTGCTCGCCACTGCGTAACCCTGCCGCTCAGACGCGCTTCGGCATTTTTGTTAATAGGATGAGAAGCGGAAAGGGGGTCGCATCCAGCGTCTGTTTCACGCGTTTGGGTGAAGAATTCCTCATGTGCTCTCTG
>NW_018211115.1:0-875 GCF_001263595.1 Phalaenopsis equestris | reverse complement strand
AAAAAAAAACGATGATCGGTGAGGTTTCATGTTACTTTATATGTAATTTTAATGTTATAAATTTTGGATGAGGCAAATACTAATCATGGATTGCCTCGTGGCTTTCTCATGCATTATTGCAAATTTTTTTTAATGAAGTGTGATTATCATCATTATTATTTAACTAAAAAATTCATAATAAAATTATTTTTGTCAAGCATATTAGAACAAAAACAAATAAAAATAACATAAAATTGTTATTGAAGAGTAAGTAGGCAATATCATGGGTTGTTAATTTTTATGACGGTCATCTTGTGCTTAAAAGGAATGTTGGTAGCCATGAAGGGCTTTGGTTAAGATACCAATGAGTTGATGTTTAGTTTGAATAGACATTAATTTTGATGTGGCTCATACAAGTTTGTCGTGAAAGAAATGATAATCTATTTCTATATGTTTTGTTCAATCATAAAAAGTAGGGTTGGTGGAGTTATGTATGGCTATTTGATTGTCATAAAAGATGGTGGCTAAAACTCTATATTCGGCCTTGACATATGATCTAGAGACAGTGTTTTGCTTCTTTAATTTTCATGATATTGGAGAATCTCAGAGAAAATTGTAAATTTCGGTGAAGAATCATCTTGTATTGGCATGATTTCTGATCAACATCAGAAAAGGCTTTCAATTGATGAGAGTAGTTGTTTGAGAAGATGGTTCCTTGTCTAGGAATGGAATTAAGATATCGAAGGAGTCAATGATGGGCTACTATATTTGATTTTTTATGTTTGCTCATGAATTGATTGAGTTTGTGCATAGTAAAAGTAATATCAGGTCTTGATAAAGTTAAATAAATAAGATGACTTGCCAATCGTCAAAAAGCGGTGGCATCCGGTAGGGGC
>NW_018211114.1:0-874 GCF_001263595.1 Phalaenopsis equestris | reverse complement strand
ATGTAATAATTGAAGTTTAGGTGTTAGTCATGCAAATACGTAGGAATTGAGTGGGATTTTGTTTGTAAATCTTCCAATATTATTTTATGATATATATGGAAGATTTGAAGCCTTCTATCATACATAAATTTATGGGATTTGACTTGAATTCAAAAGAGAAGAGAGCCACCCCTAACGCCCATCTTGTTCTACCATTGGCTTCGGGTTTCACGAGAAAATATTACGTCCAAAGGACGTGTGGATGACAAATATAATATTTTCTAGGGTTTCACAATTCCTAAAAAGGCAGAATTCTAACTAGCGAAAATGAGATTGTAGAAAAGTATCTCGTGCCTAATGATATATAATACATATTTAGTGAAAGCTATATGAGTTAAATAAAGAAAGAAAATAAATGAATGATGATTAATAGGAGCAAAGCTTTTATACTAATTCATTATGGAAGACTTATGCATAAAGCTTCATACTATACATAACAATTTATATGAATTTTCTTAAGATAAATTTAAATATACACCACACAATTCTTATGATTTACACATCAACACTTAACTTTTCATATTTACATTTATTGAGCAACTGTTAAAGATGATATGAAAAAATAAAAGAGAAGATAAGTGCTTTGTGATGTGCAGTTGACGTCCAATCATATATATATATATATATATAAACAACATTCTTTGATAAAAGTTATGAAAACACACATAAATGATAAATTAAAATTAATCATGAAATCTTATCATATTTATCGACGTCCAATCATTTTTACGTGGCGTTCTGGCTGCAACTTAGATTTATGTTACATAGAAGATTTATGAACTCTAGTGTGTGACAGGAATAAATATTACATCAGTACTACGCACTTAGAGTAACG
>NW_018211113.1:0-874 GCF_001263595.1 Phalaenopsis equestris | reverse complement strand
CAAACTATTTTAAAATTGAGCTCTAATGGTACTCTATGGGGACCATTCCAGCCCCAATTTAGCAAGTACGGGAACTATTTTGACATTTTTATAAACTATGACTAAAACGATTCCATGTAAATAATCATGGACTATTTTATCATTTTACACTTCATATATATGTATTATATAACAATTAATACCTGTAACGCATGTTCCAAACCCTAGAGGCCCCAATATCCTCCATTTCAATTGAGATTCCGTCCCTTGTATCAAGCACTGGGAGATGAATCTCTGCTTCTTTCTGTTAAAAATGTAGTCCCAAAAATAAATAAGATTGCAATATTTTAATTAGTTTTAAAAGATGAAAATTTCCATTAATATTTTTTTATCAGTGAGCTCAAGCTCATATATTAAAGGCGAGCATAAGATTGATCATATACATAAGATAATCGCTAGATAAAATAAAGATATTAAATATATGACGAAGGCAGACAAATTCTTCACAGTTAAGATTTTTTGATACTTCAAACTTTTAGATTTGAAAAAAAAAAAAAAGTTTACTGCTCAGACTAGAAGGCAGAAGGTGATTGATACTCTCTTAATTTCCTGAAATTTAGCTAATTATTTTCATATAGATACAAAGTGAGTGTACATATGAATGCACATAAACAATTATAAGTATACACATGTACCTTGTACATGCAGTATATATAGATAGATTAATTTCAGCACCTTAAATAAACATGGAAATTAGTAGAACAAGAACATATTATCAAGATAAATATGGGGAAGCTATTTTTACAACCCCACTCATTTGGTCCAATAAAAGAAAATGGACCATATTGACATGACATTTAAATAAATCAAGAATTGATAAATTACTTTTTTTTTT
>NW_018211112.1:0-874 GCF_001263595.1 Phalaenopsis equestris | reverse complement strand
GTACTCGTATTCATCATGCCAAACACAAAATTTACAGTGCATCACAAATTCGCTCAACCAAACTCCCCTTAAACTTTTGCTCATTGATTTCCTCACACTGAGCCATTCGATTCAACTATAAACATATCATATTTATAAATCAATTAACTCTTAACAAATAGTTTAAACCTTTCAATTTTACTCTAATCACTTGATTTTAGCTCATTTATATTTAGATATAATCACTTTGGGTTTCATTGAGTTTGTATTGTTAAGGTTCATTTTAACTATAATTTTATTTAAATTAAAGATAAAATGATCATAAATTTGCTTATGAAAATTATCTCATTTAAAACATCAAAATAAAAATAAAAATAAAAAATAAAAATAACCCAAAGCTATGTAAACCTCTAGTGGTAATCTTACCGAATTAGTGTGATGTTACGCCTCCAAGAAACATGACGCATCTTTCTATACTTCCAATAACAAATTAACCCGTCGGTCAAATTGGTCGTATCCTAATAATGCTACCCACTCTTAACAAACCCTACTGGCAAGTCACCTAAATTTGATCATAATTTTAGTTAAATAATATAAAGTTATTTTATTTTTTTAGCTAATAAAAGTGTATACATAATGAAACATGTATATGATGAATAATTTGTATTGAATAATCAATCCCGACGTGCACAAAGAATCATCGAACGAGTAATCCAACTAACAAAACTAAGAAGGCCAACTGAAATAAGCATTTGAATGACTCGCAGGCTTAGAGGTGAGTGAAACGACGATTCTATCAGAAAAGATTCGGCCATAATAATGGCAATCGAGGTGGTTACGATAATTGTACGGTAATATAAAATTTCAATGACATTATCGATATTTCACAATATAA
>NW_018211111.1:0-874 GCF_001263595.1 Phalaenopsis equestris | reverse complement strand
GTGTCTAAAATCAACGGTCAGATACTAACTTTATCGCTCAATGCCTTGAAGATAAGGGCTGAAATGGGACCGGAAAAGCCTGCTCTGATTGGTCGAACCGTAGGAATCAGATGACTTGCGGGACACACGATGCACTGTCGGCTTTCTGGCCAACGGAGTTTTGCTTGGTGCGGGAGTAGCAAGACTTTTCTTGAGTTGACACATGGCAACGATCCAGCCGCCCCTGTCGCTTCGTTAGAGACAACGGATCGACGGCGTGGCCGTAACGGCGTGTAAAAACCGGGCCAGAGTTACTTTATTATTCATCGAACCGGTTCGGTTTGCTTTGAATCATTAATAACGGGGCATTACAGTTCGCGACAAATGGAGAGAAGGGTATTTTCGTCATTGAAGTTTTGCTGCGCGATTAAGCAAAGTCGCTTGGCCTTGGGATTCTCAGTTATTAATGAAAATTCCATATACTCATTCCTTGGGGCTTTTAAGAGTTTAATCTTGATGCTTTACTCATAGATTTGGGTGGAAAGTTAAACATGCATATAAAATGATTAAATAATTGCTTATTATATTAATTAAAAAAAATGGAATTTTGAGATAATGCGTTGCTTTATAAAAAAAAAATGGGATTTTATGATTATGAGGTTGCATAAAACTTGTATTCTAAATAAGTTTATTAATTGGATCCAGCCCTATGGAAAATGGGGTTTATATTAAGCATTGATATATGTTGGTGATTTGCTTATATTTAGTAAGGCTGGTTTCAGTCATGTTAATTTTCTTATGAAAATCTTTAATAATTTCTCTAAAGCTTCCAATCTCCCAGTTAATTTTACTAAATCTATCTAGGGCTGTAAACGAGCCGAGTTGAGCGAGCTCA
>NW_018211110.1:0-874 GCF_001263595.1 Phalaenopsis equestris | reverse complement strand
CCCCCTGTACCCCCTGAATAACCCCTGGACGTACACAACGCTGCTTAGATTTTATGTACGCAAATATTTTTCATCTGAATGACTGTTCAGATCGATAGTTGTGCGATATACGGCAACATGACCTCATCTGAATCGTCGTTCGGACGTACCTAGGCTAGGATGTGAGGATGGAGATTAATGCAATAGAGATAAAGTGGAAGCTTCCAGAAGTATGTTATTTTTAAAATAATAATAATAATAGTAATAATAATAGAATATATATAAAGCAGCACTTTTTCTTTAAAGAAAAGTTAATAATTTTGCTTTATGGGAATGGATAAAGTTGATTGCTTTTTAGAAAGAGGGATTCCAGTGCTATATTTTGTAGGTAAAAATAATAAAAATATTATAATAATTTTTTCAATGATTTTATATGTGTAATATTTAACATTATTCCATACATATAACTAATATTTAATTTCTTACCTATTCATATAACGCTTTACTTTACTAAATAATATTGAAAATATTCTTCTTAAACGTCATGTTGATTTTTTTGGTGATAAGAGTCAATTATGATAGCTCCTCTTAGTCTCATAATCTATTGTACTATGCCGATGCATTTCCTAATAAAATGGGATAAATGGTTTTATATAATAAGTTTGATTGAATCTTCTTGCTCCAATGACTCGAAATAGAGCATGTGTCGCCAGACAGACCTCGCGATAATAGTCGGCTGACAGAGACTGTTTGATCGGCTCAGAGGCTGCTCAAGTAGAGGCTGACTACAAGAAGACGTTCAACCATATATCCATCAATTGAAGGACATGAAGCGATCAAAGATAGTCGGGATATATTTGCCATTTCGTAATAATCATAATCCCCATAAATAGAG
>NW_018211109.1:0-874 GCF_001263595.1 Phalaenopsis equestris | reverse complement strand
AAAAAAAAAAACTAAGAAAATTGATATTTTAGTTTCTAAACTTTGGTATTAAGGTAGGAGTAGTACAAGAATTGGTGTAGGCATATTCATCACCAATAATATGAATGCACGTGTCATTGCCAATAAGACTATTGCAAGCTATTAACATTAAAATCAACAAGCATTATCGCCAACAAGACTAATGCACGCCATTGACATCACCGCCAAGCCACACCATGTTGTATTTGTGGCATTATTTACTTTTATTTTGAGTGGCATTATTTACATTAATTTTAAGGGTATTTTTGTATTTTACATTTAGTTACTTGTATGCTCTAATCCTCCTCTATAAAAGGGACGTAAGGACTTAAGAGTATGGTGAAAAGTGTTAAGTTGTAATTCCAGACCGTTTTTTCTTTCTCCACATCCTGTATAGTGAAATCTCCCTCCCTGTGAATGTAGGCGAATCGATTTAACACTAAACCATGTAAATCTTTTGTGTTTGATTGTTATATAAATTTCTACGCTTCCACATTATTTTCGCATAAAAATTAGTATCAAAATTTTAGATTTGTGCGTGATCAGAGTGATGTGTTGTCGGAGTTTTTTTTGCAGTAGGTAGCCCAACCCAACATGTTTTGCTGACAGATGCAGAGGTCCGGCAACAGACTGAAGATTCTGGCAGCAGACAGGCACGAAAAAGGTTGCAGGTGTCTCAGGCAAAATTTCAAAGGCAGGATCTTGGTTCGGCTTGCGCGGGAGCCGAACGGAGAAGAAAATAATATTTCTTCTCTGGTTTGCAGCATTGCAGAGGAAATGAAGTATTCCCTTATTCCTCAAATTTTGCTGAGGCAGGCGAGAAGATTTAATGAAAGTTTCCTTTCATTAAAGTATT
>NW_018211108.1:0-874 GCF_001263595.1 Phalaenopsis equestris | reverse complement strand
TGTGATGCCACTGTTGTGGTGCTTGTTTGTGACTGTAGAAATTTTTTTTAAAGCAAGCACACTCGATTGGGATATTGATGATCTCGGAATCCCTAAGGTTGAGACATCTAGATGGTTTCCTTCAAGGATTCACGGAGAAAAGCATTAGTTTAATGAATTTTATGTATTCTCCACTAATTTTGAAGGGCTATAGTGGGGAGAATATGAATTGTGGGTAGTTTTGCTATGGGTTTGAAAGTAGTGGTATATTGGAGACCACCATATTGTTTGAAAACTTGAGTAACTGAACGAGCTTTGTGCTTGGCCACTGCACCATTGGAGTGAAATTTGGTTCAGGTGGTCAACTTGCAACTGATTATGTTTTAATGAGGTGGAGGATCAACCAAAGTCTAGTTGCCTAGCTAGCATTGGAGTGCTTGAAATTCCAAGGACATAGCATGTCTTTAATGGAGGTGTTTGACTGCTTGACCATAAGAAGTAGGATCTGCATTGTGGGAGTTGTATGTATAGAGGTTGAGGGGTTGCTTTAGTTTTAGAGAACCAATTTTGGTCCTGGTTATCTTGGGATGCATGGTGGATTTCAAAAGAGGTGGTTTGGGAAAATTTATTATAGGAGGAGCTGGTTGGTATTGTTCAAAAAGTGGTGGAAGAGATGATTTATGGTTGTTTCAAGTTTTAGAGGTTGAGGTGGTGTTGGATAGGTTGAAGTTGTAGGATGTAGAGAAGTTGAATTTAGAAGTGCAGGCGGGATGTTCGTGGTAGATGTAAATGATGTTGTAGAGGGTGTGTTGGTGGTAGAGAATAGGAAGAATTGTTCATTGATGGCCACATGTTGGGAGATAATGATTTTGTGGGTTTGAGGATTGTAGCAACA
>NW_018211107.1:0-874 GCF_001263595.1 Phalaenopsis equestris | reverse complement strand
TTAAAAAATCATCTATGATCAAGAGAATCAACGGGGGCAGTCTGATTAGATGATTAGGAAAAATATATGCCAAAAGACTAAAATACCACAACCCAAAAGGCTTTTAATATACCGATCGACCACTGCTAGTTGTCACCAACTGTCATCACTAACTGCCAATTACTGATGACTTTTATTTTCAAACATTGTATTTCAAATATATTTGTTACATCTAACAATTGTATAGAAGTTCTGATGATAATCACCTCCCTAGTCGTGACTAGCCATTGACAATCGTCAACCGTCACCATCCGCCATTGTCGACCGCTGATGCCCCTTATTTGTATTCATTGCATTCCAAATACGACTATTTTTTCTTCTATATGTATAAAATATCCAAAGAAAACCATCAGCTTCTATAGTCACCGACCAGTGCAACCATAATTGGTTATCCACCGTCAGTCACTGTCAGTCATCACAAAATGTCGTCGCTGACCACCAACCACTAACAACTCTTATTTGAAATTGTTGTATTCCAATAATTATTGTTGCATCTAAAACTCATATTGAAGACCTAATGATAACCACCGACTTTTGTAGCTACCAAAGCCATAGTCTACCATCGTCGAATGTCACCGCCAGCCGCCATTGTCTATCACATGTCACCGATGACCAACATTTGCTACTATTACATTTCATAAGCCATAGTCTACCATCTTCGAATGTCACTACCATGTTGCAACTTTTAACTATGACCTTTATGGCCAACTACCGCTATTGCAGCTGCCGACTTCAACCTTAATGACCAAATATTACATTTGTAACAACCAACTTCAACTTTTGTAACTAACTACTACTAGTACGGTTTTCATTTAAAACATATATGGTCAACTAC
>NW_018211106.1:0-874 GCF_001263595.1 Phalaenopsis equestris | reverse complement strand
CCCCAAGTGTTGGAGCTTGTAAGGAGAGAAGTGAGAGAGAGAGAGAGAGAGAAAGAGAAAGAGAAAGAGAAGAGAGTCAAAGAATTTCCCGTGTGAGGATCCAAAGGGAAGGTCATTCATTGATGTCATGACCTCCTATTTATAGATGTCTCAAGATACAGTTATATAAAAGGAAAAAAACAATTACTATAAGTGTCATGTGAATTGAAGCAACGTGTTTGTTGAATTCAAATTTACATTGTAATGTAAGTTAAAATCTGATGTCGGTAGACTGTCTAATGTGCGTGTTGACCTACCATGCCAACTGATTGTTGTTTGGGTCAGCTAACTCTGTCGACCCACCACAAGCCTCTAGGATAGATCCGTTAATTTGTTAGAAGTAAATGTTCAATTGTTCGGGTTCTTTCGTTTGGATGCTTCCGTCAGAGGAAGCTCCATGCCGGTCAATTTTGCCATAAAATCACGCAATTAATTGTAGATAAGGTTTTAATCCTTTAGTCTGCAACTTCATTCGCATGCCCTTATTCTCGGTTGTTCTATCCCCTCAAGATTTGTGTTGACATTTTTGTAGTATGAGTATTATTTTTTTTTATTTTCATTCTCCTTGATGGCGGCAGCAACGATAAGGACAAGAAAATTACTAAGAAGTAAAGGACAGAAAGATCGAGAAAATTAATTTAATAATCAATCATCCCTTTTTTCCTTGCTCAATGGCTTCTATAAATAGGGTTTGAGACTGATTCTTTCATTCCCTTATCTGCTCTTTAGATTTCTCGATCGACACAATTGTCGGCGGCTGAAGCAAGAAGGATATGGACGTCCACTATCTAGAATTGGAAGGCTTTGTACTTCATGCATCATCAACAGTGGAGAA
>NW_018211105.1:0-874 GCF_001263595.1 Phalaenopsis equestris | reverse complement strand
TTTTTTTTTTTTTTTTTTTTATAGGAATGCTGACCCGTTTCCTTGTTTCTTACAGATTTACTTGATTGGTTGATACATTGACCCTTAAAGGCACAGCTTATTTGTAGACTGCTAGGAACATCGATTACATTTATTCATAACAAGGTGACATTATGTTTAGCTCACATAGTAGTCTGAAATTTTAGTCATCAGAACAATTTAGTACGGTTAAATTTGTAGTTTTACCTCCTATAATGGTATGTGAATTGTGAATACGGAGAGAATATATCCGTCGGCCGGATGTTCGAATGGCGGCATGAATTGTATCATATTGTGCGTCCGGTGATGTGGTGCGATTCACCCAATAAATTGTATTAGAATCCACCCAATTAACTGGCCCACCCACTAAACTATATTTAAGCGGGACTAAAGAAACTAACATATTCAGTCTCAATTTGTATGTTTTGACATATCTAGCACCTAAGTTATCAATTAAAATAATTTTTAAATTTATTTTATTTCAATTCAAATATATCTTTTAGTTATAATTTATAATGAATTTTAAGTTAACATCAATTTGATTATCATGCCAAACTTGTGAAAATTAAATGAAAATGTTTTTCTTAATTTTATTAATGGAAAATTTACATACCTAGCACAAATGTCTCGTGCATGTACATATCTCACACCTAAACTTTCATTTTTACACAGACTTTAGTGTTTTAAACGACTGCATGAAAATATGCATTTCACATTTAAAAGCCATAATAATGCTATTTTTGATGTGATATTAAAGATTAAAGTATTATGGGTGTAAATTTAAAAATTTAGGTGTTAGGTATATATGTAAAGATGTAAGAATTGTTTGCTAGATACTTAAATGCCTCTTTTTTTT
>NW_018211104.1:0-874 GCF_001263595.1 Phalaenopsis equestris | reverse complement strand
TTCGCTTTGCCCCAATCTCTCGCAGTCGATTCTAGGGTTTGCAGTGCGTAGGAAGCAAGGGGGGCACAGGCAAATTTATTTGATTTGCGTTATTATTGAATATAAATAATAATAAATTAATTTAATTTTTGGGGGCATTTTCACACAAACCACGCAATTTATATGTATTTACATATCTAACATCAAAACTTTCATAACTACATTTATATTACTAATAATTTTAATAACACTTCAAAAATATCTTCATAATTAAAATACTTCTTTTCATATATTGATTTATTATATCAAAATGTTATAAATATATATATCAAACTATAGGTTGATGTATAAATATATGAATTTAATTGTATGTATGTATATATATATATATAAATATAAATTTCCATTTTTTTTAATCCCCATATTTTCTACATTTGCCATAGTTCAATATTTGGACCCGAAATTATAGTCTATTTGTTAGGCTTCATGTTATTGGAAGTATTTATTTATGCTATTAATTCAACTTTCTTACAATTTAAGGTATGTTTGGGGGTGTTGCAACTTATTAAAAAAATTGTTCCTAAGCTATTGAAAAATAAATTGATCTTAAAAAAAAAATTGCGGTGATTATTACAATTTTTTTTAAGTCATACTGCAACTAGAAATTTGCAATCGCACCCGGCCAGAATCAGTAGGAAAATACAGGTTTCAATAGCAGCTTTTTGAAAAAACTGTCGAAACACAGTTTACCCAAACAGATAAAACTCACCGCCGCCTCAAATGGTCCCTCAGTCAGTTAAATGCATCTATTTTAAAAGCTTTTATGAATTTTTTAATTGGTTGTCTTTTTTTATTAATTTAGTGTACTTAAATATTTCTTAAATATGATTTTCAT
>NW_018211103.1:0-874 GCF_001263595.1 Phalaenopsis equestris | reverse complement strand
CCTAAGCTTCAACATGGTTTTTCTGGCTTGCTATGTTGGCAGCCATGGCCCTGCCTATAAAGCCACCACCTTCTCACGACCAAAGGGGACACACACACTAGCCTTGGCAAAGACCTCCCAAAATCACTCCAGACCTCCCCCCCAGCCTTCCTAAGCACACTCCAACCATTTTAGGCCATCTCCCCCACTGCCCAGCCTTGATTTTGAGCTCAAAATTCAAGTCATTTCACGACCATGCCACAAACCTCCACCAAACCTCCAATTAAGCTTTTCAAAAGCTTCCCAATGACACAAGAGGAAGTTCCCCATCGAAATTGGTTCTTTTCGACCCCTCCAACCTAGTTCAAGGCCAAACCTGAACCAACCCTTGATCAAAATCCTACAGGGACTTCACCTTGCTCAAATTGACACTTCGAGGAGGTTCGCTAAATCACAATGATTTTCAAGAACAAAGCCAATCGAGGCAACACCTCTTGGACAAATGTCTGGACCAAAACCCCCAAATCCGACCTTGGTATGAGCTTTTGTGAAAGAAATGTTAACTTAATACGCATGTCACCATATATATGTATTTGTCTCAATTAGATGAAAATATTAGAACAAACCGCGACCGATTTGGTTAATTATCGAGGGAGATCTAGAAGTTTTAGTGTGGATGAATCTTGGTTTAAGTCTGATGGGAACGATGAATTGATGTCGTCCGTTTTTGCGTGCATTGTATGGACGATCCTGTTGAAGCCGAACACACGTGGTAGCTTACAAGGATGGCGGCGGTGAATCATGGCGCGACGCGTAGGGCTTCAACGACTCCGAGGAGGTACGTGCCGCCGATGTGGATAAATAGGAACATAGGACATTTTTTGATTTAAAATAA
>NW_018211102.1:0-874 GCF_001263595.1 Phalaenopsis equestris | reverse complement strand
CCTAAATTGATTAATTATTTTAATATCCTAATTTAAAATTTTGACCATTCCGGTTGAAATATTCTATCAACTCAATCATTATCGGGATATTGAGCGTTTTAAAGCTTTATATTTAAAGGGGAACATTTAATTTTGTTAGTTTAAGATTTTCAAAACATAAATCATGTCGACTCTTAACTTTATAGGTAGGAGGATCAGACTACTGATTTAGACATGAAATTTTTATTTCAGAATTTGAACATTTATTAGGGTTTACTATACTCGTTAACTCTAATCCTTATGAAGAGGAGGATCGAACAAGTCGACGGGATTTACAACCCTATATTTTAGAAAAGGCGATTTGATTAGCCTGCATATGACTCTCAAACATAGTGTTCGAACATTCTATAAGTTGGTTGGAGCACATGTGTGCATCTAAATTTCACATATTTAACTATTTTAAACGACTTTACATATGTTAAGGCAATTTGCATAATTTTAAATTATGAATTGAATCACCTATAAGCCTTGAATTTATATAAATTTACTTCATTTGAATGAATATATTGATGCATTTTGAGGTTCACTTTAAGCTTTATAAAGTACCGTCTTATGTTCGCTTGTAAACATGTTGTGAATCCGGTGGCTGTTGGTTATATTAATTCTTCATTTTAACATATAAAAATAACATTTTTGTCTTAAATTTAACCAAAATTTATGATATCCAAAATTTAATTCAATTTGTCATCCCCCCAAGCTGCGATCCAAGCCCAATTTATGTTTTCAAATAAATCGCATAAAGATTCATTTATATTAGTATATATATTTTATTTAATCATCTTCACATAGGATAGAATTTAAAGCCAAAGAAAAGTCCAATTGTATTAATTGAAGA
>NW_018211101.1:0-874 GCF_001263595.1 Phalaenopsis equestris | reverse complement strand
AAAAAATATCGTTAAGAATAACGAAGCTATACGAACTTTTGCTTTGGGTCTTATCTGATTGGCTTTAGGAAGCAGTTTCTGCTTGCAATAGCTTGTATATATACTCTTTGGTATAATGTCAGTGTCCGTTCAGTAAAAATGGAAGAGTAGGTAAATAGCTAATACAACAAAGTTCGGTTGGTGGTATTTTGTCTGATTACTGTAAATCAATAATGCAGCGTAGCCTTTTCGTGCTGTCTATGAGCCCAGGATGAGTTGGGTCCTATTTATTTAAAAATACACCCGAAATTAAAGAGTAAAAATGTAAATCATATCCAATACTTAAAAACTTCAATTTTTTCACATTTATATGCTACCTTATTTATGCATGAAGAAGATTTATTTCACTTTTTAATTCTCTAAATAGAATTTGGGTGGTATAAATATAAAAAGATAGTAGGTATTGCATATGCAAATACATAGGAACTGGTTGGGTATGTATGTAAATGAATGAAGTCTGGGGACTTTAGTTCTATTTGGCTTTATTTAATCAAATTTTCTGCCACCGAACTCATGAAAATCTTCATTTTCGTTCATGTGATTATAGCTTAGAATGTGAAAGTAATTTTATAGCCCAAAATGACATTTTCTACCGTACTTATATATTATATATATATATGTATCAAAGAAGAAAATGAAGTATGTAATTTTAATATGTGTAAACATATAGCAGGGTGAATATTCGAATGTTTTTTCTTATTTGTAAATATTTAATTAAAAAAATAAAAGCAGAAATAAAGTCTCCAAACGTTATGTGCTAGCTGGGCTGGTACCCAGCTGGCGTCTTATTCATTCTCCCTTGGACGGTATCTGCTCGTTTCATGTACTCACCAGC
>NW_018211100.1:0-874 GCF_001263595.1 Phalaenopsis equestris | reverse complement strand
AAGAAGAAATAAAAGAACTAAAAGCATGAGATTGCATGTAAGGTTAAAAGAAACCATTTTAAGCACATGGCATGAAAACTACTGCTTATTTATTCAACAAAACACTCTTTTACTGATTTAAGTTATTAACCACCTAAAGAAATTTGGGCTAACAAGGGCGTAAATATTTCTATTTTAAATTTTCTTAGGTTTTATATTTCAATAAATCAAGACATAGCCTAAAAGGATATTGTTAAAATAAGGATATCTATTTCAATGAAACTATTTGTATTATGAAACTAGTTACTTCTATTAAAACATCCACATCTTAAGTAGTTAGATGTCACTATAACTTCTTTAAATGTTTTAGAGGATGGGTGCCATTTATATGGTGAAACATAAAAGTTCTAAGGTCCCTACACAATAAAGCTTTATCTGAAAACTAATGGAGGTAGTATTTGATGCACATAAAAAAGAAATGATTCTTTATGGCAAGGTCATATAGGTTTAATTTTATCAAACTACTTAAATGTTTATTATGCCTTGAAGATAAATAATATGAATATGATTTACAACCAATTTATCATCAGTTCAACCCTATTTTATTATCAAGCACAAAGTTTGTTTGATATGTATGTATAAAAGATAAAAGTTATTTGATATAAATTTAATATTTGCTGAAGAAGTCTATTTTTATAGATAAATCAACTATATATGTTCTCTTATAAATATTAGCTTAAAAGATTTTTATGGGCTAAACAAAATTAGTAAACATCATTTTCAGTATCATTAATCCTATGCTAAATGCTTGATAATGAATTCTCATTTATTCATTTATTACTATTAAGTGACGTATGGTTGACATACTAAATTTATTCTTTAATATATATATATA
>NW_018211099.1:0-874 GCF_001263595.1 Phalaenopsis equestris | reverse complement strand
TCAATATCCATAACTAAGAAAATATTGATATAATACAATAATCATAGATTGTGGAGAATTACCTCAATGATGAAATTAAGAAATCTTCAGCCATGAAGGTCAGCCTCCTAAAGATGTTGAATTCTCAAGTGAATTGGAGAAGTTAAAGTCATCATAGTTTATCAAACTCATGTGCTAATATTTTCTTATAAGGGTAAAAATATTATGTAGGATTGTCTGCATGAACATGTTCATGCGAACAATCAATCAAGGAGTACAATCAAAGTGTATTACATATGTTCATCTCTTATTGGGTGTCTGCACATTCGGACATCATACGTAATATTTTCTTATAAGGAAAAAAAATATTATGCACGGTTGTCCACATGTGCGGACAACTAGTCAGAGAGGAGTACACTGAGAGTATATTACATTTGCTCCTTTCTGATTAGGTGTCCGCACATACGTAATATTTTCTCATGAGAAAAAAAAAATGTACGATTGTCCACACATGCAGACAGACAATCAGGAAGAAGAGCACTCAGAGTACACTAAGAGTGTATTATTTTCTCTTCCATAGGTGATATGGGTAGTCATATTTTCTAATTTTAGCAATAATCTGCTATGTGTAAGCTTGGCTGATTGATTGGAAGCTTAGGTTTGTATATGCATTTGTATAAGAGTTTATGATTAACTTTGCGTAAATTCTCAATAAATAAGTAAATAAAACAAGAGATAGAAGGTTGAATATATTAATTTTTAAGCTTACGGAATTTAATTAAATCTCTCATTGAAATAAACAAAAATCTCATTAACTAAAGCATTTGTATTTATTTACGCCATAGGAGCTGTGTTAAATAGCGTCCAAAATTTGCATTGAATTGACACGTATATT
>NW_018211098.1:0-874 GCF_001263595.1 Phalaenopsis equestris | reverse complement strand
TCAAACTTTAGTAAGCACACAAAGGATCAATCAAAAGTTGTTTGACTAAGGAATAAGACAACAAAGAACAACAGTCATGACATCAAAAATTATATCTAAGTATCCTAGTCCTTACCTAACACACCATTTAACAAAAAGTGTCCTAGTCACAGTATCTAAGTGCATATGCAGTGCATGGGTAAAATGTACCATATGGCTTTGACGGGATCGCCAAAACCGGTCCCTTCCTAAAGATCCAAGGGATCTTATATTTTTCACCAAAAATGATTTTTAAAAGTGTTTTCTTTACATATAGCCTATTTTGCTAATTGTACAATTTTTTAAGTATAACAGACAATTAAATATGAGTCTATACATGCGAGGTGACATATGTTAGAGCCCTTAGAACCTTAGTACAGTCGTTAGCATTTCCAGGGACTGCTGCTTGAAGCAGCGTAATCTAGGATTTAGGACCTTAGTATAGTCGTTAAAAATTCAATGAAATCCGCCTTAGAACCTTAGTATAGTCGTTAGGATTTCCAGGACATCATTCCCTGAAAATCTGCCATTAATGTTGGATAACCCATTTTTTGAAGTTTGAACTAGGATCCATCCCCATACCATTTTAGGATTAAGAACTTGTTAAAAAATGGGTTCTCCAACGTTAATGGCGGATTTCCAGGGATTGCTGCTCGAAACAGCACAATCTAGGCAAACTGGCATGGTCATGCCAATTATTGAGCTTGGCCATGCCACCTTAAATGTGTAACAGGTGGGATTTGGGAATGGCCACGCTTGAGAGGTAGTGTAATTACGTCAGCCTCTCTGTTTGCTAACATGGTCACATTGAACTTTGGTTGTGTCACACTCCTATGTAGAGTGTCACTGCCCTTTA
>NW_018211097.1:0-873 GCF_001263595.1 Phalaenopsis equestris | reverse complement strand
TATCAAGCGGAATTATGTCAAACATGTCAAAATGATTTAATTGGATTTAACCTTAACTGCCAAACACTACTCTGGATTTATGCTTGGGAAAAAAGGTTAGCAACAAAAGAGACCATAAATCTCACTGAGATTAGTACAGTTGCTAAATATTTACAGAACAAGTTTCCTATCTAATTGACAGAATCAAAAGCTTTGTATAGATTTATTTTAGCATAAATAGTTTTGTTACCTCCACTTCAATATTAAATTGGGTATGCTATTTTTTATACAATAGATAGGTTGCTTGGTGGGTCTACCTTCACATTATCTTATGCATTTTACTGTTGGGGAATCGAAGTAATGGCAATATGTTCGATCATGTTAGAGATAGTCTTGAAGATCTAAATGAATGTTTGGTGTAGAAGAAAGCTTCACTAAGGGGTAGGTAGATGAAGTTATTGAAATGGGGATGTGTGATGTTTGGTAGGGTAAGAGAGTGGAATTTGTGATTTATTAAATGGATTTAGATTTATAAATATAAATAATAACTTTTAGGTGTTAGATACATAAGTAGTATTGTTTTCAATGGAATGTAAATAAATCCTATGAGAAATTATAGGTAAATCGATCACCCCTTAAAGGCTTTGTAATTTCTTAGATTAAACACAAAATCATTGAAATCATGAGCATAAGAAGGTCTAATGAAGGGCAATTAGTGCAATGCAATAAGAATATAATTGGAGACTGAATGATAAAAAATTTGCTCCATAATTTCGTATTCTTAGTTTAATTACAAAAAGTCTAAAAATAATTGTCAATAATTTATACATCTAAACAGCAAAGAAAGTGACATCAGTGGATTGAATCTCTTTAATTGTTTCATAACAAAAAAAA
>NW_018211096.1:0-873 GCF_001263595.1 Phalaenopsis equestris | reverse complement strand
CATGTGCACAAATCTCCCAATAGACCAAAACGAAAGTGAAATACATATTGAAGTCGCAGACGACCATATTATTTTGGGTGGAGCCCACAACGACCAATGAATGCAACCTTATCATTATTTGTGATATGCGCGTCAACATGTGTTCCGTCAATCATGCCGATGCAGTCCTGGTTGAGTTAAAGTTATGTTCGACATAACATTGCAAGCTCTAACGAAATTAACTATATTGCACCCAAGACATTACCTTGAAGAATGACATATATCACACATTCGATGATATCTCAACAGGTGTTCGCTCGAACTTAGGTATATATTGCGCCTAGAAATCCCCTGCACCCCAAAACACTTTTCATTCGTGCTCACAAGCTCACGAATCAAGCTACCTTACATGAGGAGGAGCCACTCACTCAAAGAGCTCGACTTTATCTCAAGCATTTTAACTCGGATTCCTCAAAACAACAGAGAAGAGAGGTTGAAAACAAGGGAAGAATATGGGTTTACGCTTACCTGCCTCGGGCTTTCTGGATTCGTTCTTGGTTGAGGAAGAAGAATGCGCAGGGGCCTCAGGAAATGGCTCGGGAACACCAGGCGGGATGATAGGATAGGATATGGGGGTGTGCACTAGGTAGATGTCGCAGGGCAAATTGAAATATTAGCAAGGTGAAAGCTAGGGCCACAACATCGATCTCGTGACCCGCTTTCCACCAACTTTAACGTTGTGCGACTTCGAAGCTAGGAGCCAAATAAATATTTGTCGGAGTTTGGGTCCCTGCCGCATGAAAAAAAGCGCCCGCAGAGGTGCCTTAGCCAGAATGGAATAGAAATCAGATGAAAATAAATGAGCTAACATCCTTGCCCAAATTTTAGACCGAA
>NW_018211095.1:0-873 GCF_001263595.1 Phalaenopsis equestris | reverse complement strand
CAAGGCTAAAACCGACTGAGCCATAAAGGCAACTGAATCCGAGCAATTATGTTAGAAAAGAGAAAAATAGATATTCAAGCCAACTATTACAATAAAAGCGACTAAAGGCAGCAACTACCTTCTCGTAGATCCAACTCAAGGAAAGATCGGGCTCCACATCCCTGGGGCTCTCATTGTTCACAAACGAGCTGCATTTCGAGTAACAGTGATTCACCATTTGCTCGATTCTCTAGTGTAGTTCTACCGTCATAAGCTCCTCACCAGGGATCTAATGTTGACAACCAGACTACATCAATTGGTCTCCAAAACCTTATAGTTCGAATCAATCTTGCTGATCTGAAGCCATCCAAGCTAGGCCGATCAACAATGCTAGTTCAACCTAGCCAAACAAACCTGCTTTATCAAACAAAAGCCAATCCAACTCATCCGATCGATCCAAAAATCAGCCAACCGATAAACTCATGCATGTAAAATATATAGAATATTTTGTACAACACTCATTAAAACGTAGACAAAAATGTAATATCACTATAATGTATTCTCTTACCTACAAATAAGATGCTCATTTCACACACGTGAATAAACAATTTCATCCAAAGATCTCTGGAAATGTCAACACAATTGATATAATTTACAGTTCATTCGTATCACTCTCTTCTCACTTTGGTTCTATTCCTTAGGTTATGATTCGCGGGCAAATCAAGATTCAACATATTTAATTAAGAAAATAGTTTATTTCATTCAATTTTCTCAATTCTGAAACAGCTTGTTTTAACTAATACATACATATACATATATATATAAGTTGCAAAACGGAGCTTCTTCCTCTTCTTAATCTTTTTCCAAAGAGATCCAGTCAGAAAATTACATAAA
>NW_018211094.1:0-873 GCF_001263595.1 Phalaenopsis equestris | reverse complement strand
ATGCAAATGTCAACTACAGACTTTCCGTCTACTTTTGACAGATGCAAATTTGCGTCTTCTTTTGTATTGATCATATTTGTCAGAGAAGTTATTTAACCTGTGGGTATTACGGTCGGAAATATTTGACACAAATATGTAATAAATTTAAAAATAATATAAAGATAACCTTGCTAAAAGAAATATTACTACTGTGGGCAATATGCTAATTGTCATCCAGAGGTGTAGTCACTGCACGTAATATTCGCACAATGGGCAATGATGTTCTAGCTCACAACATAGTCGGCCTATGCACGACACTATCTATTACCAACGAAATATAATCATTGAGATACACATATAAATCTAATAAGTTTTGGAATGTTCTTGTTGCAGTATCAAGGGACAACAGAGGCTTCATTGGCTGCATTGGACATCATAATGGGAGCATGCGAGAGATCAGAGTCAGTAAAACGAGTCATATACACAGCTTCTATCATGTCTGCTTCCCCAAGAAAGAAAGATGGTTTCAGCTTTAAAGACTGCATAGATGAATCATGTTGGACTCCCCTCCATTGTCCTTTTGCTCATGCTCAGGAATTCAATCGGGTTAATATCTTTACATCCTTCTTATTTATTGTGTTTCATTATTAGCACATAGATTTCTAATTTAGTTTAATTTGGGCTTGACAATCATTTTTATATATCTTATATCTCATGTGTGAGGAAATATTGATTATAGAAGTTAGAATTTATGTTTTCGTTGGTTGTCAGACTCAAATTTATCAAAAGCATATACTTATTTGATGTTTGTGAGTCTATACAATGTTCAACTAGAAATACTCGAAATGGTGGAAGGCTTAAAGTAGAGATAGAGAGAGAGAGAGAGAGAGAGAG
>NW_018211093.1:0-873 GCF_001263595.1 Phalaenopsis equestris | reverse complement strand
AGCCAAAGTTTGATAAGAGGGTCTTCATGGTAGATACCCCTCTAGGGTTGAGCAACAAACTCAGTGAATGAAAGGTGATCAGAACAAATGTTAAGGTATCTTAAAAGAGGAGGACTGGACGGTGGTGGGGGGGTGCATCTATAGAGATCAGTAATGGCATGTGGTCAGACCCAGCCACATTCAAGTGGGTAATAGAAGTGTGTAGAAAGTTGTTGATCCAGCAATCATTTACCAAGAACCTATCCAGTATCTCCCAAAATTTGCCCCTCCTCTAAGTAATAGGAGGGCCAATGAAGCCATGTTCAAACAGATGTGCTGCTTGGATATTACCACTAAAGGTGGTCAACTTGAAGAAGTTTGGTAATCTACCACCAATCTTTTCAACAGAATTAACAATACAATTGAAGTCACCCCACACCATCCAATTTTTTGTCATGTTAGAACAAATAGAATTGAGGAAAGACCACAATTCAGTTTTGGAGGCTTTGTTACACCCATCATGAACAAAAGTAACAAACTCAGACTGCCCATTCATTCAGAAAGAAATATGGACCAGTTGAGAATCATCCAGCAAAATAGTCCAATTTAGCTCTTTTCTAAAAAAAAGCCAAATCTTATTGTTGATATTAATGAACTGAGAGAAACCTTGAATTTTTTTAATTAGCCTTTGGGGATTTTTGTGAACCAAAGGTTCTAAGATAGATAAGCACCACAATTGATGTTTTTTATTAAGATGGGTTAACCTTTTGAGGGAAAGGGGGTGAGCAACCCCCCTAATATTCCAACAAAGTAATTTAACCATGAGTGGATGGTTGTGATCTGGATCTCTTCCTTCCACTTCAAGATCTAGAAGGGGAGTCCAATCTAGGAGTG
>NW_018211092.1:0-873 GCF_001263595.1 Phalaenopsis equestris | reverse complement strand
TTAAAGTGTAATTTCATCCATAAACAAGTGCAAAATATAAAGGAAACAAGCAAGCTTTAGGACAAAACGCTGCTAGGGTTATTCACGTCATATTCTTCACGGTGCTTATCGTTGCAGGATAGGGTACCACTCATAGAAACCAGAGCGTTGTGGATTATTTGACCTACGAGACCTTTTTTGTCGCTGTCCGTGAAGTTCCTTGGATTCAAGTGCCCTAAGTGTTAGTTGGACCTAGGATAAAGAATAAGGAAATATATATCAAGAGAAAGTTTTTTAAAATAAAACTCTCTTTATTCGCTAGGAAAGGCCTCAACTGCCCGAGATTATCTAGGCAATGTGCGGAATTCTGAACAGTGGGCTGATGTAGTCAACCAATTATTTTAATCATTAGTAGCTGACTGTTTTTTTCGTAATATCAGTATCAGCCTCAGCCAAATCTTTCAGGAAAACGATGGAAATGATGCTTCAAGCTCCAGATCTATTGGGTAAGAAATTCCTTACTACGCTCCTATTAGAAACATCTCTGAGATGTATTTCTCCCCGTAGGTATCGCTTCCTTTCGTGTCGTTGAATACTTCATGCTCATCGTATATTTTAAGATGTTAAATCCAAACAATCTTATGAGGCATGCCCAATAATAGGAGCGGTAAGAACCAAGGATGAGAGAAATAGAGGGAGGCATGGGTGCTAATTTAGATATTCCCAAGTTCTCTGACTCATTTTATATATCTAAATAGTGATTACAAAAGAGAAGAGAGCTTTCCCTGTAAAAAATTGGTCTAAATTTACGAGGCAAAAGCCCATTTTACATGCACTGAAAAGCATATTTAGAAGAGATGGATGATCATATAGTGGAAATTTACACATATGCCC
>NW_018211091.1:0-873 GCF_001263595.1 Phalaenopsis equestris | reverse complement strand
GATACAAGGTCAAGTATGTATTAGCACTTTCATTTTATGTATCAAAAGTTTGTTGTTGAACCACAAAATGCCTAACTTTATTTATATGTTAATGGTTTCACACTTTATATTTAGGTTGCCTCACCTTAATATATTGGCCAGTAATCATTGCACCATATAACTTACTTCATGGATGTTTATGATTACCCCTTATATGTTTCTAACTCATATTAATCCTAGACCACAAAATTCTAACAAAAAAATTGATGTTTAGTTATAATTAAAAATAGATATGCTAAAAACTTTATAAGAGAATAATGTGTTTGTATGTGATATATCAAAATTTTAAATTTTTAAATGACTATCAATGATTTTTTCAGTGTAAGTGACCAAGCTGAAGCACTTCAAAAAAATTAGCATTTTTATTTTGCATAAACTTATAAAAGTCATTTAAAATGAAGAATGTTACAAAAATTTTAATTTTTGATTGTCATTGTATGCATCTTTATATATCTATCTATCAATCATAAATTTAGAAGGAACAAGCAAACGTTCCTCAACAATAGAGTTGAAATACTTAAATCCCCGCCAAGATTGGCTGGAGAATAATTTTGACAAAATATTTCATAGACTTTTAGGGTTCTTAACACCCCCATAGTTTTAGATAACAAAATTTTTATATTATAGTGTTGACTATAATTAGAATAATAAGAATATTGTTTGGATCTTTATATTGGAGGACAATTTAATTTGAGCATAATCTCAATATTATTTATATCAAGAAAAAATTTTTCTGAAAATTTTTTCAACAATTTTAGTGATATGAAAGGGAAAATGAAGGATAACATGAAGTTAATTATAGATTTGAAGGAGTATTGCAAAAAAAAAAAAAAA
>NW_018211090.1:0-873 GCF_001263595.1 Phalaenopsis equestris | reverse complement strand
TACTTATCAATCATAATCTAGTCAAGCGTACCAAAGCGTTGCGCCGGCCTGAAAATACAATCTCTAGACAAATCTCCGATGTTGATCCCCTAGAACAATTCAAGATCCTGACACTTGAATCATTCAAGGGATGGATAGACCCAACCGACCACATCACTTCTTTTAAATATAGTATGTCTTCTAAGGATCAATGATGCTATGAAGTGTCTAGTCTTTTTCACCATGCTAAAAGAAGCGATCCTAAGGCAGTTCAATGGATTATTGCTAGAGTAATTACATCATTTGCAAATTTCAAATAAATGATTGTCGCGTTAGTTCTTTAATACACAAACTTTAGAAGAGCTCACATGCTCTGCTACAAATTCGTCAGGTTTAGGGTGAAATCCTACGTGGCTTCATCACCCATTTTCAAAAGTAGATGTTAGAGATTCAAAAGCCAGAACCTATGGCCGCTCATGCAAACCTTGCCTAGGGACTAATGGAAGGACATTTATGCTTATGAATTACAACGCCCGAAGATACTAGTCAATTTGTTGAAACTAACCAATAACCACATATTGTTTGAAGAATAAAATCATATTGGCCGAAGAGTAATATATACAAAAGTATTTTTAGGATAATATCATATTTTTAGGACTCATTTGATTATATTAATAATATGCAGCAAAAGCAAAATTAAATCAGAACAGTCTGATTAAAAAATTTTCCCTATGAGATCATTTTGTTTCTACTCCTTGAAAGAAATCATAATGTTTTTTAAAATTTGACGGTTCCTCAAAAAATATCATAAGGTAAGCAAGAGAAGACGAAGAGCCTACGTACCTTTGCCAGAGATTAATGCAGAAGAAGAAGAAGAAGAAGAAGAAGAAGAAG
>NW_018211089.1:0-873 GCF_001263595.1 Phalaenopsis equestris | reverse complement strand
ATATAAATAATAACCCAACTAATCCTTGCTAAATGGTGCCAACCAACTTCTTCTAGAAGTATTTGGTCTTCATAAATTTGATTCTTTCACCAAAATTGTAAAATCACTTCTCTTCTATCTTTTGGGGTTGTTTGATCGAACATAATTAAAAAATAACTACTTTAGATGATATAATAATAGAAATATAATATAATTTTATTAGGAGTTTGGGTGATTGTGGAGGAAGATGAAAATGAGCTTTAGGCTGATAATGATAAAATAAAGCTCACATCACATACAAATAAGAAACTAAGGAGTAACTAAAATAAATACTTGTGGATAAGACACTAATCCTATTGGTTGAGCATCTTCTCCCAAAACTAACAAGAGATATAATTATATTTTCAATAAGTTATTTAATATCATATAACATACTAAACAAATACTTAATATTTATTTAATATTAATTATATTTTTAATTTAGTAGCCATCTTTAAAATAATTTTAAAAATATTATATATTTTTTTTATAGAATTACCCTTTAGTTTTTATTTGGCCACTCTTTCTTTAGTTTTAGTTCCATCACTTGTCACATAAGACAACTACATAAAAGCCACAACTTACAAATTTTTACATATTAATCCTCCATCTATTTATGCGATTTTTTTATGAAATAAAATCATCCAATATCATTGGAGGTACATTTTTATTATTTATTAAAAATAAACAAATATTGATTGATGAAGAAAGTCTAAAGTTCTAAGTTATTCTAAATTTTAGGTAGGAAGCAAAGGGATAAGATCACCAGACTCATCTAGTCGTATTTCGGCCGAAGAACCTTATCCTATCCTTATGCCTAAATAATTTATTTATATCACACTACAATATATAATA
>NW_018211088.1:0-873 GCF_001263595.1 Phalaenopsis equestris | reverse complement strand
TTTTGGAATTTATTTGGCCTTCCAATTGGGCATCCTAAGCTTCCAAAATGGCTTTATGGCTTTGCTTTAACTCTGATTGGACCAATTTTGGCGTCATTATGTTCTTCTCATCGAGCTGGTCGATTTGATTGAAGTTTTTTAAAATCATAGGTTTTGAATTATCCTTTATTGAAGTTTGAACATTTTTTTAAAAAAAAATTAATTTAAAATTCAGTAACTTCTAAAAATTTCTTTATTGTCTTGCAAATCACTCAGATCTCCAACACCATTTTTTCTTATTATAAATTTATGATATTAAGATGTTATAATTTGTAAGCATAAATATAAATATCAAACTTTGGACTAATTTCACACCCAAACCGCCATACTTCATTGTTTAAGATCTTTGAAATGGGAGCGGCCAACAAACGTCTAAGCTGCCGGATCTCTGCTGGTCATAACCGCCTCTCCAAGTTCTATCTGGTCTATCCTTCTAGCCCTAGATTTTCCCCAACAAATTTCGTCCTCCTCCTCCTCCTCCTCCTCGCTGGTCTAAATCGCTCTACCGAACAAGGTGCGACAATTTTTTGATCATTTTTTTTTCTCGATCTTGTTATTTCTCGTTCTTTATGAGAGAATGATGAAGCTTCCGAGGTTTAATGTTTATTGCAGATGGCCGGATCTATGGTTGCAGGGGAAGGCTGGAGGAGCTGAAGTTCCCGCTGCGGAAAGAGGGCGAGATGATGATGGCATCGTTAGAAGAGTTTACATAACCTGGAGGCTGGAGATGATCAGGTAGGTTGTTTACTTCGCTTGTTTTTGTTTTCAAGATTTATACGCAGACTACTTAATTCCTATGTAATTACATATCTAACACCTAGACTTCAATTTTTA
>NW_018211087.1:0-873 GCF_001263595.1 Phalaenopsis equestris | reverse complement strand
AAACTTGATCCTAGGTCAATCAAATGCATCTTTGTTGGCTGCTTTTTAAACTAAAATGGGTATAAATGCTACTTTCCAAAAACACAAATTTTACAACTTTATGGCTGTCACCTTTTTTTAAAACCAACCATACCATCACAAATCTACTATTCAGGGGGAGAGTTGGAGAGAATATCAGATTTTGGGTACCATTTGGGAACCTCAAGCTCACCTCCCTGATATCCCTAATAAGCTCACTTAGGCCTATTACCATAAATCAACCTGAAAATGAAACTACGATACTAAATCCTCCTACAACTCCCACCAAGAACCAAGAATTTTGTGTGTACACCAGAAAGAAAAAACCTAGTGAGCATGCAAGGGAAAATATGTAAAATCAGAAATGCAAATCACTAGAACCAACTCCACATCCCAAATACTCACACAAAGGTTGGGTCAACACATCCTGAACACCAAGAGGAAGGAGTACAATAATGCACAAAATATCCTATAGAAAAATTTTCTATCTATGAAGAATTATCTCTCTTACAAATATTTTGTTCATAACTTGGTTAATGTACAGGTCTCAAATTCAATCCAAAAACTTTTATCTATTTCTGCTTGGAAAAAGACCGTGGAGGAAAAAAGTCTTGCCCTTGAAAAGAATATTTCCTGGTTCATAACAACTTTGCTATATGGGAAAAGAACTGCAGGGTACAAATGAGTATTCATTATTAAATACAAAGCACATGGGAACATATAAACGTTCAAGTCTAGACTTGTATCATAAGGGTTCACTCACTCCTACAAAATCGAATGACAGGAGATATTTGCATTAATGACGAAACTCAACATGGTAAGAATATTATTATCACTGGCTATCTGATAGGACTG
>NW_018211086.1:0-873 GCF_001263595.1 Phalaenopsis equestris | reverse complement strand
ATATCTAATATATACTAATAAATTCCATTTATAAATCCGATGATCAGTGAGGCCATGGATGTGAAAATGTTTAATTCATTCAGAGCCAGAATAATAATAATAATATTATTAATACATAACATTAGTGAATTCCCCCATGTTACATTAAATTTCACAGCAATAATTCGATATCATTTTTTTTAATAAAAATTTAAAACAAATAAAAAAGATTTAAAACAAAATTATAGCTCTTTAGACTTATGAATTATAAGACTTCACTGTTTATTGAAAGTAGCATAGCAATGATTTAGCATTACCAGTAGACAAATGAATTCTACATGCATACCACCCGATTCCTACAAGTTAGATATTTACATTTACAAGACTTTGCAGTCATAAACGTAGATGTGAAAAATATACATTCCACTTTTAAGAAGGCATCAATAATAGTATTTTCAATGTAATATTAAAGATTTGAGGGTCACAAATGTAAATATGAAAGATCAGGTGTTAGATATATAAGCACATGAAATGTGTGATACATATGTAGATGCCCCCATTTATTTTTAAGTTAGCCATCTTCTAATCATACATTACAAGCATGGGCCGAAAAGATGCTCAAATTGTTCTATGGATAACAGCAAATTAATTATTTAACCAAAATGAATTATCAGCAAACAATCAACTTACAGTGCATCAAAATGGCCCATTTAGCATTCATAGGACATCAAATGCTGGCGACTGAACAATCATTGCATGATTATAAAAGCTACGATTCGTGCATGTACAGATTTAATATCTGGAACATGCCCCATCAGCTCATAGCTACGGCTACGAGTCATTTTTTTCAGCTAAATCACAAAAATTACAAACAGACGAAATTAATAGAAACCC
>NW_018211085.1:0-873 GCF_001263595.1 Phalaenopsis equestris | reverse complement strand
AGGTCATTGTCGTCAAGCGTACAATGAAGTCAATTGATGTATCTCTCATTGCTTTATACTATGCTTTGCCAAAGAGGAAGCGTTTTCAAGAGATGTGGTCATTAAATGTAGAAAAAAAATAATAAAAAAATATTGAAAGAGACAAAAATTAACGATCATTCTGTTGCAACTCAATGAGAGGGTGAAAACTCCTCCATAACCCACATATGAGGTTAAGGTCGGAGACGAGGATGAGGGAGAGAATGTATGATCGTTGAAAAAGAGGAAAAATTGTGGAAGCCATCAAGTCCTGAAAGGAGACTGTCATTGACAAGGAAGTTAGACTTTTCGACACCTCTTCCTTATTAAGGAATAATACGTTTCATCTTTTGACTGCCACCGTTGGTGAAAAGAGACAGCAGCAAGATCATTGTTCGTTTGTCCCAACCCTCCCACCACAATAAAAATAAGGAAAAAAAATTAAGGAACTTGGTGTTGTCCTAAGTTCATTCAATGTTCTAAAAGCTCACTTGAAAAGAAGAGAAGTTTTGTTTCCCAAATCCAACAGATAATTTCACATCAAAATGAAAAAAGAATGTTTGGAGAAAAGAGAAACTAGCTCGAACGTCCAAAGCTTATCAGAAGGACAATCAAGAAAGAACTGATTCATGATAAATATTTTGGTATTTTAATAAGATTATGACACAATGAAATAATAAAATTAATGCCCTAATAACTAAGTCGTTCACTTTAAAGTATTTTGACCGAGTCCTAAATAATTTTCACAATAAAATAGTGTGATTAAAATACAAGTAATCGACTAAAGATATTACAAAGTTTTTATCTTTTCTAACAAATAATTGAGTTTTGATTTTTGAATGAGTTCTAATATCT
>NW_018211084.1:0-873 GCF_001263595.1 Phalaenopsis equestris | reverse complement strand
AACTCCTACTGGCCCAACATGATCTTAGTTGAGCCAATATGTAGGTTTAGTGTGACTTTGATAGATCTAGTATTATTTAACTTGACTTAATCAACTCCATCGAGTCCTCATTGGTATAGTCAGTTCCAGCTAACCAAAATAGTCTCAATTAGTTCAGCCCCAATTAATCCAACTACCACTAGGTAGCCATAGCTGGTCACCACTAATCCACTTAGTCACAAGAGACCTATTAAGTCCTAAAAAGCACATTCAACTTTAACCAATCCTACACCGATCCTAATTAATTGAAAAAGCTTATCATGCTCCTAAATGGTTTTGAGCAACCTCTTTAGGCATTAATGACTATTGGCTCAGACCAAATAAACTCCATGCACTCATGCACTCAACTTGTCTTCAATTGACTATCCAAATGACCTCAAAGCCTCCGCTCACCTAGATTTACTTGGGGCCTAACTGACTCATGTTGATTAATTTGATCAACAAAAATTACAGGTCTCAAGTATTGGTTAACATCGACTTTGAATGGACGAGGGTGACATGGATCATGAAGGACAGCCTTCTCTAGTATTTTAAAATAGTTTTTAATTCTCCGTTACTTTTAGTTTAGTTTAATAATTTGGAGGCCTAGGATCTAAAGGGTGTTCATTAAAAGTACCCATACCTTAGGAGAGATGGGGGTTTTTTTTTCTAGTGAGTTTGTTTTCAAGATGGCCTTGAAAAAGGAAAGAGAAGGGAATTCCTGTCCTTGGAGAGGTGAGGGGAAGAGCCATAGTGGAGTCATAGGCATTGACTAGATTAGTTAGTGCCTTCCTTGTCCTTCTCTATTTAGTGTCCAATTCCTTTTCCAAAGGTTTTCCGTGGGAAGAATGGGGT
>NW_018211083.1:0-873 GCF_001263595.1 Phalaenopsis equestris | reverse complement strand
TATATATATATATATGATAAATTCTTTGACTTTATGCATATTAATTTGTCAAATTTATTTTCTTATGAATAATACCCCAAAGTTTATTTAGGAAAAAGATTTCCTAAAAAGTAAATATGTCTATATCAAATATTCCCATTATTTAGCTAAAAACACAAAGAAGCACCCATCTCCCTTATAAACTTTATATTTTCCTCTTGTAAACATTATTAATATCTTGATGAGGTTTTCTCACACAAAATTGGATGAAGAATCTGGCATTGATGAGCAAAGTTAATTAATGCTGAAAATGTTCTTACTGATAACACAAAGAACCATCATTCTTCCCATTTTCTGCCATACACAACTTTAAATTATTCCCCCATTGACATTATTGATTTCTTGATGAAGTTTTCTCTTGCAACAGTGGAAGAAGTTTGTGTTCTTTTTTAACAAAATTAATTTTGGATGAAAATACTATAAAGTTTATATACACTCAAATTGTAAATACTTTTCTGATCAAAACATAAAAAAACACCAATCGCTTATATTTCCTCCATACACGATCTTAAATTTCCTCTTGTAGATAATATTGATTTATCGATAAGATTTCATCTAATGACATTGGAAGAAATTCATGGAATTATTGTTGAACGAAGTAGTTTAATCAAAAAACAACTATGAATTAGCATTTTTTAATGTTTAAATAATATTGCAACATATAGTTAAAGTGAATTTTCTTAAGATTAATATGAAATTTTATTCATTATGTGAATGAAAATTTGTGAAATTTGTGTTTATTTTGATGTAATATGAATGTAGAAGTTTGCAATTTTTGAAAGTAGATGGCAACGATGTTCAAGAAATGATACAAATTGGTCAAACCTTATTAAA
>NW_018211082.1:0-873 GCF_001263595.1 Phalaenopsis equestris | reverse complement strand
AATTGGTTGTAATTTCTGCGTAGATTGATGCTGCAGTGGAGTATATTTCTGGCATTGCTCACATCTTTGAGAAAATTTTTCCACGTCTGCTAAGAGGGACAGCTAGAAGTAGCTTGCCTCTGGAAAAGATGAGCTAAATTTTTTTGCCTAAATGACTTCCACATTTGCTCGAATGCACTTCCCAGAGGATTTCTTCCACCTCTCCTTCCTTGACGCACTTTAGAAGGAACAACATAGTCGACCTTCAGAAGAGTTTATCTCCAATGAGGATATATTTAGCGACTTTAAATTTAAGCCTTTGATGATACATCACTTCTTTGAGGATTTTCCCTATTTAAGGTAGTGGATGTAAGGATCAACCAAACTTTTCATATCTTTGATTTCTACCTCCATTATTTCTGACTCTTCTATGGATGGTTGGGAAAGCCATCGATGCACCTTATTTGTGGAGCATATGTCTTCGAGGTTTGTCACTTGGTTCTCCTCTCATCCTACATGCTTAATACGGAAGTTTGAAAACTTCCCTATCTCTGCCTTCACCTTATTTAAATATTTGGTCATCATTTCATCTCAAGCCTTGAATTCCCCGTTAACTTGATTGACGACAAATTGAGAATTTGATTTTACAGTAAGGTGTAGGACACTTATTTCATCAGCTATCCGTAAACAGGCTATCAGAGCTTCATATCTGCTTAATTGTTTGCCACTTAAAAATCGATGGCGATCGATTGATATATATGCTCTCCAGTCGGACTACATAATGTTATCCCAATTCCCACTCTAGCTTGGCTAGAATCTCCATCGACATAGAGGGTCCAAGTTTATTCGTCTGCTTCAAATCCATCACTCGACTCATCTTATTTGGAGAACTTA
>NW_018211081.1:0-873 GCF_001263595.1 Phalaenopsis equestris | reverse complement strand
CACATATCAAAATAAAGTATTATATTTTAGTAATATATTAATAATGAATTGAACAATATTATAACTTTTTCAATATATTTTATATTATTAGTAATATTGCATAACAATTTCATTCAATCCAATCAAACATTGCTTTCTTAATGTGAAGTATATGAGGATCATTAAACCAGTCATCAGCTGTTCAACTACACAATAAATGTTCAAGAATTTTCATTGCATAGATAAATCTTTTAATTATAGTGGTAACCACTTGTAAAGCTAACGCCAAGACAATAAGTTTATAAACTATGGGATAAATACCACATAATAGGAACACCCTACACCCGAGATTTATTAGATCCTCACATTTTTATTTTGCCTATTAAAAGCAATGTTATATTCACCAATATGATATATTTTTTTCTCTTTTAATGTTTAAATTAATTGCCAACAAATGAATCTCTACCTCATTGATTTATGGCAACTTACATTTTAGGCTTAAATAAGTAACAACATAGTTAATATGTTGTGTCTTTTTGCATGCTATACTCTAATCAATTTGGACACTCATCAAATCATTTTGACATAAATTTTCGTGCAACTTTACTCATCACTATTTGGGTAAAATTATGATCCTTTGGTGGATGTAATTTATTCGACAAATAAGTTATTCAAACTCTATTCATGTTATTATATGGAATCTGATGTGTCTTCATGTATACTATAATTAATTTGGCTACTCATTAAATCATTTTGAGCTAAATCTCTTTGCAACATTACCCATCACTATTCAAGTGAAATTATAATGTTTTGACCTATTTGTTTTATTCAACAAATACACTTTTTATAATCTATCCATAACATTAGCATCATAACTATAAATTGAAAGACAAA
>NW_018211080.1:0-873 GCF_001263595.1 Phalaenopsis equestris | reverse complement strand
ACATACATACATACATATATACATACATATATATGATAAATTTTTAAAACGTGGTTTATTGCAATACTATGTTATATGCTAACTTCGGTTAAATAGTTTGCAATAGTGTGGATATCCTCACATCACTTCAAAAGATTGCTGATTCCTAGGAAAAAGCTATGCAGAATTGATGCTGCTTTTTACTTAATTTTTTAAGGGCAACAACTTTGACCATAAAGCATAAGTGAATGGAGAAAATATGCATATATTCATGTGTATGTATGAATACATTCATACGTAATATTTTCTCGATTGTGCAATTGCATTCATGAAATAGAGACTCGCCTTAAAAAGGAGCAGGATTTCACAGAAATGAATAATAAAAAGATAAAAAGAGGAATTGGCATGTTTGATTGAATTCAAAACGAGTTTCTTAATAGGATTAATATTTTCATGTTAAATTTTAAAATGACGGTTTTCATCAATGTATTTATTGGTAAGCTATTATAATTATCATTATAAGATAAAAATAAGACAATTCCTTTTTGATGGAAAGAGATATCAACGTTGGAGCACTCGAGGCAGCGTGATGTTGCCATCCATTTGCCTGGCATGGAGCAAAGATTTGACTCTAGGATAGAACTCTTCAAGATCAGACAAATGGGTGTTGTCGTCCGTCTGTTCCTTAGATTTCACTTGTCCATCCAGAAGAAACTTCCAGAGTAAATGATGACGTCATACCATATCTGGTCTTTTGTAGGATTTTGATGCTAAGGCTCAAGGGAATTCTCGGATTCGTAGGGGGAATATTCTCGAATGGCTTTTTATGCTAAAGGCCTTCTCTAAGCACAAAAATACCTAGTCTAATCCTCTACTCAACCAAACCTAGGGGCT
>NW_018211079.1:0-873 GCF_001263595.1 Phalaenopsis equestris | reverse complement strand
AATCCCTACCCATTGCTCAAAGCAGTCCTAATAATATTAATAATCAAATGTAGAGATTGTCAAATATGGTAACATGAATAGAAGTAATGTGAGGTAAGAAATCCAAAAAATGAAGGTGAACAACAAATCATGAAGGCCAATCACCCATAATTTAGGGAGAATGCTACAATTCATCCAAATGCAACAAAGGTGAAAAGAAGCCACAAGTATCATGGCAAGAGTTGATAGTAAAAATGAGTTGGAGATGGTGAGGCTATAGAAGCTCAATATAACCAAGACCCTAAAACGCCATCCACCTCATCATCATCAGCTTTATCATAGCTATTGTGGTTGACAAGATAAATCTTTTTATTTGTTCATATTAAGAGTCGCCTGAGGTGCTAAATATATACTTCATAAATTACTAGAAAATTGAATAACACAATAAATAAATTCTAATCCTTACTTTTAATGGTGTAATGATTCCTACTTTTAAACCTATTTCACCCAAAATCAAAATAACATCTAAATTTAACATTGGACAGTTGAAAAATGTTATGATACTTTCCTTTGATTCCTATATTCCTCACGACCTACTAATCTTAATCTCCTTGGATATGTCCCTTCCCCACGTCAACTTAAGAGAAAATCCAAGGCTAATGACTTGAAGTTGAATAAGGACTTAGCATATAGGTGTTGCAAACATATGCATGCTGATTTGCCAAAATGGGTCACATAATAGACATAATATCGTAAACCCTTCATATAATTATCTCTTCAAATTCCCCAGCATCTATAAATTAGTTTGTGATGCAAATTCATCTCGTTCAACAGATTCCTATCCAATTTTATTTTTGAATGTGTCTATTTAATTTTGGCACATGTTTTAATTAT
>NW_018211078.1:0-872 GCF_001263595.1 Phalaenopsis equestris | reverse complement strand
TGCTAGGGCTATTTCAAGGAGTAAAAATCATCCCTGAGAAGACTAAATGATAGATAAAGAAGGGTATGACTAAAACCAATAGTATTCCGTGTAGTGAGCCAATCGACACGACAAAAGGAGGCAGTCACCATTGACTCAGAAACTTCCTGGACACATGCCACTAAGAATCTATATGATTGAGGTAGTAGAAGCAAACCAAAATAAAGAATTTTTCAAAAAAAGACACCTTTAATGAGGACGAAAGATTAACTTCGAGACCTTGTGAAATATTGTGCATATCACAGAGATCACAAACATGAAATGCCAACACCTCTAAAATCTAATTGAGCAGCTGATCAAGGTAGAGAAGCTTAAAGAGTTTGTAGCACCCAAGACAAGAACTCAATTATAAAGAAAAGCGCAACCAAAAGAAAACACAATGAGCCTACTCTGATTCACTCGATCCACATCATTAGAGTCATACCCAACATATTTCGAAAAATAATGATGTTATCCAATGGTTCAACTTAAAGAGACTCCAATTGGAGTTTTTTCAACTGCCTTCACCCCGCGACACACCTCACAATAACCATTGATTTTTTTCATTGAAGAAGAAGAACCTACCAAAGAAAATCCCTATAATGACACCATAATAATTATTGCACTTATTGCCAACTTTGAAATATGAAGTATACTCATTGACACTGGGAGATCCATAAACATCATATTCAAATTAGTATTTGATAAGATGGGTGTGGCCTCTACTTGCATTTTGCCCATTTCAGGGCCGCCTATGATTTTTCTTCCAAAATGAAGGATGAGTTCAAGACTCTTGCCCTACCTATCACTTCGGGGGAAGGTGATAAGCAGTTTTTGACCGTAGTAGATTTTTT
>NW_018211077.1:0-872 GCF_001263595.1 Phalaenopsis equestris | reverse complement strand
TTCATGCTCAAGGGACTCACAATTAAGTCATTCGAGAAGTTACTCAGCAAGGCTAGCAACTTGCAAGAGGATGTCAAGCACATGGAAACTTTGGAAATGTTCGATAAATCCGTAGCAATTAGGATGTTTGAGAAGAAGTATGGGTTGGTAGCCACAGTCAATAAGGGAAAGCAGCCCATGAGAATTCAGGCTGAGCAGTCTCGTCAGGGTGCCTAGCAGTCATCACAGCATGATCAGTCTCACTAGAAGCAGCAGGCTAGCAATATGGCCATTCCGACCAATATTCATTTCATAGAGGACCGTACCAGATAGATGGTAGAAAGAGTTCATCATTTGCCGAAAAGATGAACATGATAGATTGTTTCAAGGTTGAAGTCTTGCCAAAGACGTTAAAAAAATTTAATGAAGAAGCCTTAGTTCAGATTGTCAGAGTCGAGGAAATCAGAAGAGGTCAATAATAAGGATCATCCCAACCACTGCCTTTACTATAGATTACTTGGACACACAATTAAGAGCTATTTCAGTTCCAAGGATTGGCTCTAAAGGAATCTAAAAGAGGGAAATATAACAATTACAAAACAATTCTTAACAGAACCTTAAAGTAGTTGTGTAAATATGAGTTTGGTCAGTCTAACCACCCCAATAGATCTGTGTTCATATGAGGGTGGTTGGAGCACAGTTTCCAGCAGATTATTCAAGAAGAAACTTCTCCAAATTCAGACCGCACCAGCACAAACTGCCAGTGTGTCAGGCCAAATATGGAAATTATGCCAAATAAGTTATCAACCGAAGAAAAAGAAGAATGAGATCAAGCATGAGCAGAAGACCGATAGTGTGAGGGGTAGGATAGGGGCTACCTTTATTAGATTGGT
>NW_018211076.1:0-872 GCF_001263595.1 Phalaenopsis equestris | reverse complement strand
CAATGATTCTTTTGAAAATTATTAGACTTTCATGGGTTGGTGATTGTCATCATAGTTTAAAATAAATTGGTAATGACTTGTGTTTGTATGCATGTAATTATATTTGATATGGATGGACATAAATATATTTAACACAAAAAGTGCATGGACTACTATTTTCATGTAAATGATCATAAGAATCACTGTAATGTGAATTATGTTAACATATGTAGAACTTACTTAATAATGTCATATAATATTATGCTAACATAATAATTTGATGATATTCATCATACTTATTTTACATGGTAACTTTCACCTCTTATACTATTCACACTTTGCCTTTTATCTTGTCATTTCTAATTTGGTAAATAGAAGTTATTTATTGAGCTTAAAATATCAAATTCATTCATTATGAATTTTTATTATAATAGGTTCTATCGATAGACTTGGTATACTCTCAATGCAGAACAAACTTTTTGAAGAAATTATTATATTTTGTACTTCAATTTGTATTGTAGTTAGTATTTCTAATTCTAATTATGCTACATTTAGAAATTCTTTTATTATATAATTATTACTATCATTTTGTTCTTTATTACTTGTTATTATTTCCCTACTAGAGTTTTCTACTATACTTTATTATTGTAATAATATTAGTTATTTTCTTATTTATTTTCACAAATTCTACTTCATAATTATTTATGTATGAAACAATGTTATTTTGAGTACAGAATAGCCTCAATTGATCTAAATTTTTTGAGGTTTATCTAAAAAGTTAAGATTAATCTCTTAATCATGATGCTTTTTATTAGGGTGTACTATCTTCTATTCCTGAGATGTGACATAAATGATCTTTGTAACTGTGTAGAAGATCTACGAGTTCATTAATA
>NW_018211075.1:0-872 GCF_001263595.1 Phalaenopsis equestris | reverse complement strand
AAAAAAAAAAGGCTCACCATCGGAGCATTTGTTTTTGGTGAGGCCGCCGGGGTGATCATGATGCTTCCCAGCTGAAGTCGAGGCCACCGATAGCCGCTCCTTCTCTTTGCCGTTAATCCCCCGAGATGTCGACGGCGAAGATTTCTCCAGGTGCTTGTCTAGCGCGTCGTTGATCCGTTTCCGATCAAGGCTGCCAATTTCAGCCTTGGCCGCGTTCATGCCTCCTCCCAATCCTCGATCCCTATACATCACTACCTCCTCTCGATCCTCCGAAAATTCCACCGTCAATCGACGCACCACGGCATGCCGAAAAGGATATAGCTCCGCACCAAACCCTAGACTTCTCCGCTCAAGAATCAGAGGTTAATTTGACGTTGGCTTCCTTTTTTTTCGCCCTGAGAACTTCCGGCAAAAAAGAAGGGGCCGCTCCGGGATTTGGATTGTGGAGGAAACTGGGGTCGATAGAAGGCAAAGGTTTCCAAATTTAGGCAATGATTGAAGGGCTGGCGACGCCTGCCTCTCTCTCAGCCCTTGGAGGATATTTTGCAGGACCTCGAGCTACTGGTCTTGCGGGGAACGAGGGGCGGACCCGTCATAGGGTTCAGACTTCAGGGCGCAACATTCGTTTTATATAGCTTTCCGCCGGGTGAAGGTGGGTGGAGTTACACTACCTGCGTTAATAGCAAATTTATAATAAGCTCCTTAACTTTGTTATTATTAGATACAAAAGTTCATTTCGTCATAATTTATGTGCACTTTATAATTCGCTGTCAATTCCCAATTTGATAGGCATTCCGAATCAAATTTTGATAGTGGCCATAAATAAGTTTTAGTAAATAAATGGTGAGGCTAAAATAACTATGATTGGCCTC
>NW_018211074.1:0-872 GCF_001263595.1 Phalaenopsis equestris | reverse complement strand
CATATGCCATAATTCTAATATAGAAAACTTATGTCTATTATACAAACTACAGAATTCAATAACATTTTCAATTTTTACAAAACATTCTTTATCCATGATCATTGTCAGTTTTGCTTTTGTTCGATTTGGTTTCATTCTCTTACAAAGTCTCTAAAAATACATAATAAGAAATACGAATAACAACAGGAATTACCGGAATAATAAAAGCTAGGGTTTTTCCAGACCCGGTCTTAGCAGCGCCGAGGATATCCCGTCCACAAAGTGAATGAGGCAGTGAGGCCCGTTGGATCTCACTCATCTCCATGTACTTCGGCGCAAGTCCTTCCTTGGTCTTCCGAGAGATGGGGAGTTGCCGAAAGAGCTTGCACCCTGCGTATGGGGTGAAAACGCCGTCCGCCATCCTTCCAACAGGCGCCGTCGGCAGCGGCGGCGGGATTGCAAGCGGATTGGTCCCGGGGTCGGGCTTCCGTGCGTCGATCCATTGCTCGAGGAGTTTGATCTCCTGCGACTCTGAGAGGCGCTGCTGCTTGCGCAATTTCTTGACCTTGAGGCGGCGCATGGAAGAAGAATCGAAGGAAGGAAGGAGGACTGCGCTTCTCGATCGACCGGGAATACGACTATGGAATTAGGCGGAGGGTTTTGGAACCTTTGAATTTGGGACTCGGGAATTGCGGGGGTTTATGGGAGAAGGATCCGGGAAAAATATTCATAAGCCTTTTTTTTAACTACTAAATTTTGCATTACTATTTGCTGCGTTGAAATCTATAAATGGGGTGAGTATATTGGGAACTTAAAAAGTGTATTCGTGTTCGACTTATTTGCTTAGCAAATCGAACATAAGTTGTTCACAAATAAAGAATCGTTTTGACAAC
>NW_018211073.1:0-872 GCF_001263595.1 Phalaenopsis equestris | reverse complement strand
GAGGGAGGGAGGGAGAGAGAAAGATGTAAGCAAATGAAAACTTGTAGCACACTTTTTTAAAAAAATATTAAAATATAATTGGTAAATCTGGTTTACTTTTTAGGTTTATTTTAATTTTTAAATAATGATTTTCATCTATAATTATTTTTGTTGGATGGAGAATGATGCTTCTCTTTATGGGAGAAAAAAAGTCTTGCTCCACCCTTTTGCCATCGGCCCCAATCCTCTTAACCCTTATTTATATATATTTGTATTAATTTTTTTTAATCTAAAAACATATTAAGTATTTAAATTAAAAAAAAATTAAATTGCGAATGAGTGTCTTAATAATATGAAATTAATAAAATAAAAGTTTTGATTTGAGTCCAAGTGGGCCAAAATTAATAACATACAAATTTCAAGAGACCAAATATATGTTTTTTATTTTCACATGTTTATATTTAAAATAAGTATCTACATAAGCAAATTTGAGAGAAAATATTGCATATAGTAAAAGATTAACCAGTGGGCGCTAGTCCAACATGGTTGGGCGTCACCTCAGCTTGTATGCCGAGTTGTCGACCGCCATTTGGTCGTCCGCACGTGTATGGCGGACACAATGTATTTTTTCCCAATTTGATGAGTTTAAAATCACTAAATTTTTATCATTTTGTTGCAAATATGCCTAGAAAATATTAAGCGGTGAGTTAATTTGGATCTATTGGCGGAGAGAATTAGAGTTGTTGCTGGTAGACATTGATCATAATGTAACATTAGTGTTTGTGCATTAATTAGTGTTGAAGTTCGCCATCACCATTACTTGAAGTTGATGGATACTCGATGTTTGACGCTAGCCTTCTCAGTTGTCTACTCTGCTCTCTTATAACGACTAA
>NW_018211072.1:0-872 GCF_001263595.1 Phalaenopsis equestris | reverse complement strand
TATTGAACATTTAAAATTTGAATTGGCAAAAACAATTTGGAAGATTTACATGCATGCCACTAATTTTTTTATATATTTGCATATTCAACACCTAAACTTCAACTTTTACATATATCTCATCTTACATATGTGTGAATAAGTGTTAAATTTTAAAAATTTAAAATAATGAATTTATAGATGCGATATGAAACATTTTCATAGATATAAAAAAGAAAAATTTAGGCTTTAGACATGCAAAAACATAAGAATTGGATGATATGTACGTGAATTCTCCTAATATTTTTGAGGTGCTCATGACTTCATCCGCTAGGGTATAATTTTGATAGCAGAGTCACTATAAGTATGTCAAAATTGGATTTGATTTTAGCACTCAATTAACGACCGATGCTTTCAAATGTGTTTTAATGACTTGATTCAGACTCAAATTAAATCAATTCCAGTACCATTGAGTTCACCTTGTCCAAACGATCAACACGTTGAAATCAGAACTCTGGATAATCATGAATTTGAATCTGAAATATTTATTGCTTAAAATGTCTCAAATTTCATTTCATGTTAAATGATAAAATATCTTGCCACGCGAATAAATTTGGGAAGAATTCAGGATCAATGTTTGGCTATTGAAAACTATGACAAAATGTCACAATTTCATAGGTAGAATATTGTCCTAGCCATGAAAAATCAAAAATCATAATTTATTCGTAAATCAATCACATGTGCAGTCTACAGGATGAAGGTTAGATATATAAGAAACAATGACATTAAATATAAAATTTTGCTTGGCAATCTAAATGTCAAATTAGTGTAATTTGGATGAGTTCGTAGCGGTCATTCATGCTTAAGGGTCTGTTTGGGGCAGCTTGTGCGTTTTA
>NW_018211071.1:0-872 GCF_001263595.1 Phalaenopsis equestris | reverse complement strand
GAAGCTTAGATCTAGAGTAATATGCTTCGACATCAAAAGACTAAAATAAATTGTACTACCATCCTTAAAATAACGCTAAAGATATAATATTATATTATTTCTTTGTTATCTTCTATAAATAGAAAAATCATGACCTGTATTAAAGTCTCTTGGCCTCTAATCTCTCAACCCTTTGTAACAGAGAGAACAATCCCATCTTTCACTTTATTGTAATCACCATTTTCAATAAAAAAAAACGTCAAAGAGCCGAGGAGGACATATATCTTTCTGGTTCTTTCCTCAATCTGAATGCTCTATGCCTCATACATGGTCTAAAGAACAAGTATGAATTCAACAGAGGCCATTTTTATTTATTTTTTTTATAATTACATACAAATCACTCGAAAAATATTGATGTCTATAAATAAACACCAGTGTAATTTTTTAAAATGACCAAATCGACACATTTACGTACGCCAAGATCAAACAATTGAGAATTTGAGAAAAAAATGCAAAAAAACATGAGTTGGGTTTTTACCATTCATTTGGACATTTTAGTGAAAATTTGATAAATGGGTGAAATATGGCTATTGATTTGTAAATAACAAGTTTGGAGTGGTTTTTATGTAATTGCCTTTTTTTTAATATTAACAAGTAACTTTATACATGTTGAAATCAAACATGGCTATATGAATTTTTAAATCAGGATAAAAAAAAAAGAAACCAACATGGCTATACGAGCATCCTATCAAATTAAGTACCAACTATAATTCTATAGACAAATATCACATAAAAAAATATTAGAAATGAAGTTAATTATAATGAAATGAACATTTTTAAAAGGATTTTTAAAATTATATTTGGATTTTGACTTCTGAAGTTCAGGCAAAAGG
>NW_018211070.1:0-872 GCF_001263595.1 Phalaenopsis equestris | reverse complement strand
ATGCATCAGTAGCTCTAATCTCCGATTCTGTCATCGATCTGAGCTCATCTGCATTGATTTCACTCCTTTTTTTGCTAGAATGCAAAAGATTCTTATCACTGAACTCTGCCGAGGGATGACTATGACTTTCTATAATCTTCTTAACTGATTGTTGCCTTCGACATCAATGACATATCAAATCATGGCTAGACAAACATTCATTTTGTCTGCTCTTTTGAACTTCATCATGTTATTAAACTTTGACTCTTTCTTGTAACCAACCTTACCACAAATAAAGTCCTTCGTCTTAATCTTCTTTGAATTTGAACAAGAACTATTGTGGGCCTTTCAGATGGTAAATTCAATATGGTATGCATAAGCACAATATTGTTCATATGCTTCAGTCACATTATTGACAACTGTGTTAAGAAAACTATCTGCAATTGGATCATTGCAAACAATTTCAGGCTCAGAGATCTGCAAATTTAAAAAACATACTAAACTTTATTAGATAAGGAAATAATACCAATTGAATAGTAAAATCTGAATAAAACCAATACATTCCACTTGGACTTTCATAATCACACAATGACACCAGAATAACACTGAATCAACACCATAATATCACAGGAATAACACTAGAAAAAACACAACAATAACACCACATCCTCACCTCACTAATACTGTAGGATTACACATTAACCGCAATAACAACAGAATAAAATCGAAATAACACCTAGATAACACCATTAGAACAACAAAATAATACTCCTATAAAACCAAGTAATTAACATCCAATAACACTAGAAAAACACAACAATAACACAAGAATAACACCCGAGAAATGTCACAATAACACCACATCAACACATCAATAAAACAGTAATATTACA
>NW_018211069.1:0-872 GCF_001263595.1 Phalaenopsis equestris | reverse complement strand
TTACTTTTGGAGCTAGACTTGAAGTATTCAAAATATTTGGCAACTTAATTATTCTCTTCTAAAATATAATCATTGAACACATTCAAAAGCCTGAAAGTACTCAACCACAGAATATCCTGCGTGAAATTGAACATTCCAAATTAATAGAGAACATAAAAGAAATTCGACTAATGAAGTGATAAACTGAAATCATGAAAAATCTACACAAACAAAGTGACATAAAGTTGTGCAAAATAATTTTAAGAACTAATTTATTAGCTGAAATTGGTCGTAAAGCATTCACATATGTAGATCTAATGATTTAGAAGTACATAACGATGTTAGTAACAATGGTTGTCAAAAGAAACATGCACACACAAAAAAAAAAACAAATCTCTCTTTTCCTTCTTCACCATGAGTTGAGGGTACCCTTCAATTGCCTCACATCTCTTCTTCTCAAGTGTAGTTCTTTGTTTTTACCTTACAAAGAAATATAAAATACTAGCCTTCCTGATACTTCAGTGCTCCCCATTAAACCTCAATACTACAAACTCAAAGCAGTGTGCCTCGAGATTCCACTTCACAGAAAAGAAATCAGAGAAATGAATCCACAAGACCGATCCGTTCTAATGCTTCCATAAACTCAATCAAGAAGACAAACTCTAATATCATTTCACAAAGATGATCCTGCCTAAGAGAGGTATCACTAGATGTCAAAGACCAAACATTCCTCGGTATGGAACAATATCATCTCAGCGCCATGTAGACACTCAAGGCCTTTAAAGTACAGCGACTTGTCCGGTAATTAGCTGAGCTAACTCAAATAACTGTCTCTGAATATCAACTATAACTTGAATAGCTTGTTAACTAATCAAAAGTGTTGAAAATTCTTC
>NW_018211068.1:0-872 GCF_001263595.1 Phalaenopsis equestris | reverse complement strand
ACTTATCCATTTTGGCATGCAACTTTTGTTGTTGTTTTGCAACATTTTGTTAATGGATGTTTGTTATTTTTGTTGGCTCTATTTTTTTTTTTCTATTAAGTTAGCGTTAGGAATGTTGTTCTTGTCTTTGATATATATAGGATTGTTGATGCTCAACTCTCATGCAACCTTCACTCAATATCAAATTATCATTCTACTAGTAGTTGGATGCAACACGCTCTGCATTTGTATATACTTTGTGCTATTAATGCCTTCTTAAATTTTTTATGGATCTATCTTTTGGATCTTATCTTCTTTGTAGAATCATTGTTGTGGCTTGCTACATTGTTAGCTATGGGTGCGTAGGTAATGCCTTCACTCTGATACAACTTTTGAGCATTTCTATTAGAAGGCTTATGCTCAACCTTGCATGTGTTGTGATTGCACTATATATTGGTTCTTCTTATTGGTCAGAGCATGCACTATTTAAGTATTTTTAGCTTTAAATTCTTACTTCTTCAACACACACATGAAAAAAGTAAGAATTTAAAGCTAAAAATACTTAAATTGTATATGTTATCATTGTACTAATAGAATTAGCCTAAATTCTTTTCATCTAAAAAGAATCACAGACAAAAGAAAATAAAATGTTATTCAACTTGCTAATGATTTTGAATTTGAATTGTTAGCCCAAAATTCCACTGCCACAATCATTCTTTTGTTGGGTACTTCATCATGCCAAAATAACTTCTTTTCCTCCCACTTTCATGCCCTACAAAAATAATATACTCAAAAGCAACAATCTGAATAATTAAAATAAATTTTAATAAATAAATTTAATTTTTAATCATCTATTTATTATTATATTATATTCAATTTTTTCACAATCATTG
>NW_018211067.1:0-872 GCF_001263595.1 Phalaenopsis equestris | reverse complement strand
CCTTTTTGGTGCACATATAGAGAGTTAATTAGGGTACTTTCTTCGCAACATAACTACAAGAAAAAAATAAAAACAATTGAGTGAGTTTTCTTTGTCGCTCTATTTTTTAGTTTATTAGAATTCACAGATAATTTATTGAACTTTTTCATTGAGAGAAGAGTCTAATCTAACCTTTTAAAATAATTAAATGTCAATGAATTAAATTTATTTTGAATAGAACAATATTTCAATTGAGGTTTCCATAAAGAAATTTTATATATGAATATTTCAATAGTCTCAAGGCAGATAAACAATGTGCATTTTGCATACATATGTTAGCTTGTTCTTGTTAATTGAAAATTGGTCAGCTTATAGTTGCTATATATGAATTATTATAAAATTATGATTATTTTACAAGATAAATCTAAATAATTTATAAGGTAGCTTAATCCTTCTGCCTTTTCTTTATGGCCAATGATTATTGTCTTATAATTTTCAAAATAGTTCTTAGCAAGTTTTTCAAAAACTTTTTTCTAAGATATGATATTGCATTTTATTAAAAATAATGAAATACAAAGAATTACAGTGGATGCCACACAACCCTAAATATTTTTCAATAAAAATAAAGATTCATAAAAGCGAGGAGACATAAAATTTTCTTAGCGGTTGCACATACTTTTTAAAAATATCCTTAACCTCCTTCATCCAAATTTTGAATCAACATTAATACTTTTAAGAAATTGGATGTTAAAATACTAATATAAAAATGCTCTAAATTTTCGTGCTCAACTATTTGTAAGGAAAACCAACTAGTCAACTATTTATTAAACTAATTAATCAATAATAATAATTTTATTAAATTAATTATATTAAATAATAATTTAACATTCATT
>NW_018211066.1:0-872 GCF_001263595.1 Phalaenopsis equestris | reverse complement strand
AGTTTAATATTTCAAACTTAAATTCAATTGAATGCAAAAATGTTTTTTACAACACTGCCCATTATTTGGTTTTTTTAGAAAATTAAAAACATTAATAAAATATTTAGTGTTGGGTTTTTGAAAATAATCGGCCATAAAAAATCAGAAGTAAAATAAATTTATCTCAAAGCTATATATTTTAACAAATCAATCCATGAGGCTGCAATCAAACCCAATATACTAGAAAAAATGATTCATAAAATAATATGAATATTTCAAACATAATATTGAGAAAGATTTACATATATATAACTCAATGCCTAAGTATTTACATGTTGCACATAAAAATGGTGCTCCCAAAGAGAATAGTACGAAAAAGGCTGGAACACTCTTGAGAGATCGTGAGCCACACCTGACCGAACGAACAAGGTCATACGAGCCAAAAAGCCAACTATGCCAAAACCAACCGAACCACGAGGCTAACAATATGCAATAACCTACCCCTCAATAGAACCGATCCAAAAGAAGATCCACTTCTACAAAGCACCTCCGACAATCCCATGCATACTCTAAAGGCTCCTCACCAGAGATCAATGATAGTCAGCCAGGCTGGATTAACCGACCGGACCAAACAAACCAAGCTTAGCAAACCGAACTGATCCCGTTAGCCCGAAACAAATTAAGGTTAGCCAACTAAGCTTAAAAAGCTGCCGGACGATAAACCCATACATGTAAAATACCAAAAACACCCTAGCACAGACTACTTTCAAACGGGGACAAAAATATATTATCATCATTATGCATCTCCCCTGTAAATAAGGGAAATATTTCATGAAATGACACATTTGATAAGCAAACACATAAGAATTGATTGTTATGTATGTAAATCTTCC
>NW_018211065.1:0-872 GCF_001263595.1 Phalaenopsis equestris | reverse complement strand
CTCATTTATATTTCGAGCTCAAAAACTGATAAAAGATATCTAAGCATTGCATAAATATAATCTAGTACTCTTAATTTCTATACACAAATACATACATTAAACATAACATGTTAGCATAAATTATACGTACCACTTCATCTACGCTCATGATTATTGACTCTTAGATCATTCTAAGTACTTATAGTTCTTGAATCATGCCAATTATGATCCCTTGATTGAACCTTACTTATTAAGAAACGTAAATTAATTTTATCTATAATTTAATAAATATTAAGAAAAGTAATTTTATCATATTTATCATTAATATATTCATAAAATAAGGAGATATTGTATGTAAAAAAAAAAATAAAAGTTTAGGTGTTAGATACGCAAATAGATAGGAATTAAATATATATTTAGAGCAGTCGCCAGATACAGACATTTTACATATTTTTCAGTAAAACTTCCTTCATGGGGAACAAATGGAGCCCAAAGTCCCACTCCGTCCTACTTCCCAATTGGCTCCGTCCTCTAAAAAACTCCTCTATATTATCCAATAAAATAAAATAAAAATCACATTCCACCATACTTGTATCAAGATTTTTTCAAACTTCATAGTCAGGAGACAATGCTATATACATGCATTGGTCTCGCCAATATTGAAGTTCATGTCTTGAGGGACGAGAGGGTTCCAGACAGAACTATGGCCGCCGGTGGGCTTCAGCAGCACTTCCTTTTATTCTTCTTCTTCGTTCTCTCGCTGCTCTCATCGGCGACTCTGGCGGCTAACATCTTCCACCACTGGAACGTTTCCTTCGATACAAATATGAGGCCCGTCAACGAATATCAGCCGGTAATTAACCCGTTTACCTTTTTTTTTTCCCTGTCTTCTT
>NW_018211064.1:0-871 GCF_001263595.1 Phalaenopsis equestris | reverse complement strand
ATAAATACTTTATAAAAGTTAAAATTACTATAACAATCATCACTGGGTATGAGCACATTGTGGATGCATGCTAGCTTGTGAGCATGGATGCAAACTTGTGTGCTTGCAAACATATTGGTATAATCTTACATTCAAATTGATGATTATTCGAGTTTTGATTTCAACATCTTAAAAACAAAACTGATCAACTTGACAATACAAACTCCATAATACTGAAAGCGATTCGTTCTAGTCTCAGATAAGCTCAAATTAAGCATTTCAAGTATGATTAGAAGCTTTGAAGCATTAATTGAAAATTCAAATGATCTCCAAATCGAGTGACTTGTTAAGTAAAATCCAAGAAGCGTAAGATTATTCAACTTTGAGGTCATTAAGGTACTTCGATTCTAAAAGAATAATCTGTGATAAAAAAAAGAATTGAGCACAGACTATTCGTTGGAGTGTAATAGAATTTTAGCTAAATTAACCAAAGTATCCCTATCAAAACTCTATAAATAAGTTCTCATTCACAACATAAACAAAAAAGAAAAAAATTATGAGCCAAGTACAAACTTTTAACGAGAATTGTAAGCTGACAATCATCGGGGATTCTCAACGATTATTAGTAATGATTGTTGTAGCTCAGTTATTATTCTCAAACAATTGTTGCTTAATCTTTGTTGCTTATTAAAACTCTGTATACTTATTTTCTCTATTTAGAGTGGAGTGGAACTATATAACATGAAATATGTAGTGCACTATTTTGAGTAGGCAAATCCCATGATTTTTTTTTTCTTTTCGTATTATTAGCACTTGTATGTATATTGGAGGCTCCTACAATGTTAAAATACTAATCTATTGCGGTACAACAGCAAGTTTTCTATATATATAT
>NW_018211063.1:0-871 GCF_001263595.1 Phalaenopsis equestris | reverse complement strand
TCGCCTTGAATGAGAAAAATGTTCTTCTAGTTTATGGAAGGCCTCAAACCAAGAACCAAATTCAAGCTGCAATGAAGGTGCTTGTTGAAGCTATCAAAGAACATGTCAGTGGGGAGGCCTTGTTTGAGTTCAAGCCAAGAAACAAATCAGACCCCAAGTACTAGATAAGGAGAAGGTGGGAGAGGTTGTGATAAGTTCAACCATACACAAGGGGAAGATAGGGTCGTATGGTAAGATGGAAAAAGGATCAGTATCCCTTGAAGTGCTTTTTGTGCCATGATGTGCATAGATAGACAGGGTGCTCAACTCAAATAAAGCTTGTTGCTCTAGTCAAGAATGGCAAGTAGGAGTAGGGGGGTGAGTCCAAGGAGGTGAAACTAAGTTATTGTGGTTCTTTAGATTATTGGTGAAGGATAAAAAGCCATGTAATTGAGAAGACCGAACATAAGCTAGCTTTCCAGCCAAACATATAGAGGAGACTAAAGATGGGCAGAAGTTATAGATAGCCACCATCCGCAAATCTAAGTGTTCATCTAAGGCTATGATAGGGCAACAATTAATGTCGAGTGTTGTTGGAAGGGGTTATAAGGGACGCAGTCTGATGATATGCAAAGTTGCAAAGCAAAAGAAGCATGTAGATTGAGTGCAACCAAATATTGAGTGCCAAGTCAAGGACCTTGTATTAGCAAAATTGAATGGATTCTTAAGTCATAAGGATGTAAACAAGAGGTTGGTACCTTAAAAAAAAGGGCTCTTCATCGTTCCTAATCATGTGAACAAGGTCGCCGATAAACTTGAATTCTCATCAAAACTCAAGCTAAGTTGGTCCTTGCATGGCCATGTGAATCAAGGGGGATCTCGGCATGCAAAA
>NW_018211062.1:0-871 GCF_001263595.1 Phalaenopsis equestris | reverse complement strand
CCTAAATTGACCCCGAATGTTCAAATAAAAAAAATAATTAAATGTTCAAATACAAAAAGAGAAAAGTCTAAAAGGCTACATGATTTATTTGTGTACTAAATTTGTCTGATGGGGCCTAAAATTTGTCTCAAATTGCTAACTAAAAAGTAAAGACAATTACAGTACTAAATATGTTGTTTAATGAGGGTGCGAATGAATAATACCACAGCAATTAAAACATGAAACTACAAGATGCCAAGTAGTGCTCCTAAAAAAAAAATGTAATGTGAAACTTATCCGACAAAGTGGCAGTTATCTTTAATGATAGACCGCTGAAAAAAAAGAGGAATAAAAAATTAGCCACAATGCTCTTAGAGATGAACACGTCAGTGGTCTTTAAATTTAAGGAAGTAGAGGCATACATTCCACTTAACTTTTATGTATAAACATATGAAACACTTACTTTAATATTTTCATATTTGTTGTTTTATTTATGTATGAAAATTTATATTTCACTTTAAATGTTTTCACATTTTTCACTTTTGATAATTAAAGAGAAATAAGCGAGAGAAGACACATCGATTTTTCATCGATAATAGTTATAGTCTGGCTATAATGAATGTTGTTCTCAGTGATGATAGGCTGCAAGGGCCGTAGTCAATTATTATGAAGGCAATAGTTCGTTGGGGATGTTGTGGATGTTGGTTACAGCGTCATCTTCTCGCATAGATCATAATTGAAAGCCATGGTAGTAGTTTACCATGTGGACCCATAGACTGTAGTGAAAAGCTGTAGGACCTGTGAGCCACGTAGGTCGTAGTGGTGAGCTGAGATGATGTTTGTAGGTCACATGGGTTGAAGTCGGGAGTTGCACAAACTGTGGACCACGTAG
>NW_018211061.1:0-871 GCF_001263595.1 Phalaenopsis equestris | reverse complement strand
TATAATAATTCTCTGCTTGACGTTCTGCATCAATAGGGGTAGTTCATGCTTCATTATCTTATTCTCATTGTTCCTTCTTGGTACTCTCTTTGCTCCCAAGTTTCATATTCTACTTATCGTTAATAAATAAATATATATGTGCTCTAATTTGAGACGGAGTTTTGGTACATTTAGAAAGAAATATTTGTGGAATATCTTATCTGGGCAATACCTTTTTATCTCATCATAAATATAAATATTCCAATTTACAAGCACTTGTTCTCAATTTTTAAGGCATGATAATATTCTCTCAACAACATCATTCTCAGGTGAAAAGGTTCTCAATAAAAGTTACCTTCACAATGTTTATTACATGTACAGTTGGCTTTGTGGGAGTTGATGGGTTTCCAAATGTTATGTAATACCTACCAGTGGAGTTCCTTAAAGGATGTGTGGTTTTGATTGTGGATAATAGCACAAGTTAAATGTTTGAATTTAATGATCAATTTCTAAAAGTCAAACTTTATTTTTGTATTTTTTAGAATCATATTAGGCTTTCTCGAACATTATCTACTAATGTAGAGATGAAAAATCTTATTATAGAATTTCTTAAGCATGCAATTTTTCATCTTTTGATGGAAAAAACATTCCAATTTTCTATCTTGTGTGCATGTTTGTGCGGTACAATTGCGACCATCTAATTTTCGGGAATCTCTTAGTACTGGTAAGAGGCCATGAATTTTTTTCTCTTTGTGGAACACTTTTTGTTTTTGTTTCCCCTAATTTCTTTTAAATATCTTGTCATTGATCTGCTTTAGTTTTTTATGTCATTCAACTTTGATCAGCTAGAATTTTAATTGTTAAAACATCAAGTTGCTATTTGATTTTTTTT
>NW_018211060.1:0-871 GCF_001263595.1 Phalaenopsis equestris | reverse complement strand
TATATATATATATATATATATATTGTATTTGTTAACCTAAGGGGATAACCGCTTCAAGAGATTAAAAAAGAAAATGCCGGTCATCGCTCTCAAGGACGTAGGCATATTGCCGAACCTTATTAAATACCTAGTTCACTATTCTTGAATTTTGTTATACTTTCTCCTTTTGCTTGAATAGAAAGAAAACAGATAAATCAAGCTAAAAAATATCGAAGACTCATCACAGTATTACCAAGCTATTAAAATTAAATAACTATTTTTCTGATGGAACCATCAAGGAACTGATGAATGAAGTTTTGAATTATACTTATAATAATCAGTGTTATGATATTTATATGAGCTTATGTTATTCATGTGGTTATTACAAGAGAAGGTACTTTGAAATATCCTAGTTGATATCATAAACATTTGTTATTTAAGACCACTTGTACTATAAATAAAAAGTCCAACAAACGGAAGTAATTTTATATGAGGGTGAAGTTAATGGGAGCAGGAAATAAGATACACATGCTTTGGTACGTTCAATGAAATGTTGATTGTGAAGTTGGTTAAATGAAATTTTAATTGATAAGTAGATTATAAATGGTGCTAGAAGATCCTTTTTCTTCTTAGCTTGATTTGGTGGTTAAATATATCAAGTCTATTATATGAAGGAATAGGGATATAGATGAGAATATATTTTTAAACTAAAATTAATATGTTCCAAGTAGAAGAGTTCTTGAGGTGCATTTTTTGCGGGGACAAATTTTAGAAATAAGAGCATTTTTAGGGTTCGTTTGGTGTGTGCTAGAAAATTGACTTAAACGGAAAAATGTGGGGAATATTTATTTTTTAAATTGATATTATTTTAGTTTAATTTATTTATCAAAAT
>NW_018211059.1:0-871 GCF_001263595.1 Phalaenopsis equestris | reverse complement strand
AAAAAAAATTGTTCATTTCTTGTGCTTATTTACTAATGCTATCAAAAAGGATGATCTTTAATAACTACAAAGAATTGGGCATGGCAAATTTCAATTTTTATTAACTTATCCGGCAAAAAACTGATGGAGAAATTACCTCTGATAAAATTAGCGAGGAGATGGAACAATCCGCCGCCATTATCGTCAACCAAATTTCCCCAGAAGCCAACGGCCGATCCCACCCGAGACATAGGAGAGCTTAAAAGGAGCAGACTTCTCTGCAGAAGAAGGGAGATGAAGATGTCCCATTTCCGCCTTATTCCGGCGATCTTCTTCCCCGGCGGCCCGAACACACACCCACTCTCGTCCACGTTTCCCGAATACAGGACATGGATGAGATCGAGAAGGCCGGCCTTGTCCGGCTTCAGCACTAAGTAATCAGTGAAGTAGCCGGTGCTGTCTGCCATGAAGAGATCTGATCAAGAGCTTGTGTGGAAGAAAAACTACAGAGAAAGGGAGACGAAGAGATGGAATCCGAGGGAGTGAACAGGTTGTGGAGTATTAAATTAGGGATGTCGTGGAGTTAGCGAACGACTAACGCCAGCGGTTAAGATTTAACCAGATGTTTATCCTTAATTTTGAGAACTTAAATTTAATATGGTAAGTTCTGTGGTTGACTCCTCAAGTCTGCCTATAAATTAAGAACACGTAATTCGCAAAGGATTATCTGAGTTACAATGGAGAAAGACCAGCACATATTTAGACGGTTTTTGGTAGCATATAATTAACAGTAATTCGTAATTAATTTAACTTAAATCCAATCATATATAAAAAGATTAAAATTGAATCCAACATTATGTTAAATCAAATTTTCACGCAATTTGTTTTTTTT
>NW_018211058.1:0-871 GCF_001263595.1 Phalaenopsis equestris | reverse complement strand
TTGAAGTTTTGCTGTTAGATATGCAAATACATAGGAATTTAGTGGCATGTATTTAAATGTTTCTTGACTTTTTTTATATGTGAAAAACTTGGAGGGGAAGATTTTAGTCTTGCCTATTTGAACAACATCTATTGTTATAAAAAACTTTACGTGATAGGACGCTTCCTTTTATAATTAGGGAAGTGTAGTAATGCAAGTGATGGGCTGTCAAAGTTGTTATCAGCAGTTTTTGTATAGGTTAATAGTCAGGTTATTATGGAGGTAGTGGTTGTGCAAGTTAGTATCATTAGTCTAACTGTGATGTCAAACTCTTGGGTGATGTTGAGGTGTAGATCTGGGTGTGGCGCAGGTCATAACTCATAAGGGAGATAGATGGTGTAGGTTATAAGGAATTGTAGGAGATTACAGTGCCACGTCTTCAGGGACGGAAATGATAGCTTATAGAAGATAAGTATGGTTTTTAAGTCGGCTGTGGTTGCATTATAGAATCTACTACTCCCCATATCTTGGTGTGATATAGGTATTACAGACAATTGTTGTCTGCTATGTGAAACCCTTTAAGTAGAATGAATTTGAACTCTTAAATATCAAGATATCTTTTGGTGTGATGATTAGAATTTTATTGAATACTCCAAAGTGAAGGTCATGTTTGGGATCACTTTTTATATTCTGTTCTTTATTTTTGAAAAATAAAAAAACACAAAGCAAACGCAAAAATAGTATTTGTTTATTCGTTTTTTGTTTTTAAAAATTTTATTTTTAAAACGCATAAGTCTTGTTTTCAAAATATCAAAAACATATGAATTGTGTTTTTGTTGTTTTAAAAACATATTTTGTGTGGAGCATCATTTGTGCGAGGCTCCACTGCCCG
>NW_018211057.1:0-871 GCF_001263595.1 Phalaenopsis equestris | reverse complement strand
ATTTTTTATTCTAGCACCATTTGAATACATAAATTAAAAAATGGCACACTTCTCGTCCAAATTCAATGAATGTGCTTCCAATGCAGTCATCCATTACGACATCATGAGCTGAGTCATATATTGAATTTGTAAAAAATTGTGGTTATTTATAGAATATTTCTAAGTCGGTTCACTATATAAAAATAAATTAAAATAAAGCACAGGAGGATTACATACATAGCACCCAATTCGTATGAATTTACATATATCACACCTAAATTATAACCTTCGCAACTTGTTATCGCCGTTATCAGCAAGAACTATTATCAATGAATTACTGTTGTACATCTATGATGATCAACTTTGTATCTCGATCTTCACTAATTCAGGAGAAGAGTGAAGCTATTTACTTACAATAACATAAAAAATTATTTCAACTAGACTAACTCCCGTTGGTTTTTCGCCTTTAAGGGCTTTTTCACGTAATAATCGAGGCGTTTAGATTTTCGTGTAACGCTAAGACACTAAATAATAACTCTATCAACGCAGACCTTCCGATTTGTGTTGATTAAATTTTGATCAAGACCTCGTGATTTAAATTTTCATCAATTTATAAAATTTGATCAATAAAATCTAGGAAGATTTACATACATACCACATAATTCCAATGAACTTAAATATCTAACACCTAAACTTCAGTTTTAACATACACGCCCCCTCATCCATGTAAAATTATTGCGTGCGGAGAGGGCACGCAGAGCTGCGTGGGCTCTCCACTCGCAGCCGCAGATCAGGCTTCGCCTGTATCAGACTTTGCCTAAAATTATTGTGTGCGCTAGCCTCATACAGGCGAAGCCTGATCTACGGCTGCGATCGGAGAGCACACGCAGCT
>NW_018211056.1:0-871 GCF_001263595.1 Phalaenopsis equestris | reverse complement strand
CCAACCTAAGTCGGGTATTATCTTCGCTATTGACAAAGGTTTTGCTTTATTTATATTTTGATACGAGCTAATTCGATTAATTACAAAATATAAATAATAAATTATAGTTTAGACCCAGTCTCCAACTAAAGTAGACTTTATTCCAAAAGTCTACTTTGTGTTCTTGTTTTTTTCATATAAATTTGAAATAGCACATAACAAACATAATTTTGGTCACGAATTTCAAATTAAAACTAGATGATATTGCAGATTTTTAAGATGGATGGATCATCATAATTTGAAATTATAATAACATAGTGAATACGTATTCATGATAGCGTAATTTTGAAATAATACGTGTATGGCCAAAAATCGATCGTTTTGTGTTAGTATGACTCAATTGACTTTTGGGCATCTCAGATCATTCCACAGGACCAAGATCAGCAAACAAACGAGTATAAACAGTTAATAATGAGGAGTCTGATATTCTTTAAAAACTAAGTTAGAGAAGGTTTTATGCAATGAGTCCACCCATGTCACTTTGCCATTTTCAATAGCCCCGCTAATAGGCAAGAATTACCTGAGCGTGGACTCGAAGTGGGGGGTCAAATAAGCCAAGAGATGTGACCCGACTAAATGGTTAGAGGATATAAGGGGATATATGATGCAATTGTGGTATAATGTGTCGGGTATAATATTATTTAGATGTCACACTAAAAGATGACAATGGAGAGATAGTCAAAACTAGATATCTAAATGTAAATATCACCCTATGAAAAAAGAAAAAACTATATAAAAGTTAAGAAGAAATTTGATCTCTAAATTAGACTTCTACTAGAGGATACATCATGAGTCATACCTCGTCTTATATTGATTCAATATATTTATAGTC
>NW_018211055.1:0-871 GCF_001263595.1 Phalaenopsis equestris | reverse complement strand
GCTTCAAATAATCATTTTCCAATGGATTTTTTACCTTGGGTTTGACATAAGGAGGTTTAAGATTGGATGCTCTTTTGCTTTCAGGATTCAATGCTGCATCAGGCTGCCTCTGTTGACCATTATGTTTCATCTCCTTGACAATCTCCTCTGCTGTAGAATGGAATAAACCATCATGATAAGAATTGGTTCCGTTAAAATCCTCTGTAAATTTAGTGTCTGCAAGAAACGTATTTACAGCTTTATCATGATAAGAATTGGTACCACGCCTCTCAATACCAACCAAGTCAAGCCCCTCGTGAACTTCTGATCTCTTGTGAGGGTTTCCATTCTGATTACCTATGGTTTTAACATAAGGAGGAGGCCTCTTACTAAAATGATGTGGCGCAACGTTCTTGAACTCATCAGCAGCTAAATTTTTAATATTTTCAGTAGAATCATGCGGATGAGAATTAGCATATTTGGGAATGGTAGGAATATTTCTATGCTCAGTTTGTACTTGATGCTTCTGCACAGCATTTCTGGAATGGTGCTCATCTCCTCTCATTTGTATAGTCTTTTGTTCATGGTTGTTGTTCACCGGCTCGAGCCTCTCAAATTCTATTTGCTGCTTCTGCACGTCACTAGCTGGATAAGAGGTGCCTTCTGCTTTTTCGAGTACTGGATTTCTTCCATTGAATACTTCATTCCTCCTATCTGTCAAATCTCTTCCCCCATCTGTTTTTTCAAGTACTGTCTTTCTTCCATTGACTCCCTCAGTCTTGCTATCTGTTACTTTTCCCTTTTCATCTGTTATATGGGACTCTATATAATTTTTTTTGCTGAAAGGAAAATGTATCGTTGGAAGATCCTGAAAAGTCATGAAGGAAATAAA
>NW_018211054.1:0-871 GCF_001263595.1 Phalaenopsis equestris | reverse complement strand
CGACGTTTAATGTGACCAAACCATCTAAGACGACAATAATATGTGAAGAATAACAAAGATTTCTACTTACCACAACTCTATCATGTTCCCTCAATCATAGAACAAAAAAATATATTAGTATGAGAGCTAAACTTGTCTGAATTTCATCCGAGTTTTTAAGTGCTTATGATTGAAAATGTTATTCACATAAGCTTACTTATAAGAGAATTATTCAGGAAAAAAAATAATAATAACAAATGCATAAGAATTAATAATATTGGAACCAAATAATTAAGATAGTTTAATGATCTTGATAATGAGAACTAACATAATTGAATAATCTCTTGAAGATTTTGGCACCCTGCGGCTAAATAGATAGTTCAATAATAGCCATAGGTCCAAAGCTCAAAGTTTAGCAGATTCAGGAGGGCAATTGAGCGACCAAACAACAAAAGAAGTTTTGTTCTAAAAATGTTACGCTAAATATCAGAAATAGTTTTTATGCCATTCATCTTGTACCATCCTAAACAATATCATCCAAAAATAAAAAAGCCAAGCATCGGTCATGGCTTGTTAGATTCCAAGTTGAGCAATTCATAACAAAAAATAGAACAGATTAACAACAATAATTATAAATAATAATCATCGAAGCCATATTAATGCAATTGGTGGCCAAAGTTTAGCCCTATATATTAGTAAATGGACAAATATTAACACAAAAGCATAACCCAGTAGACAAATGCCACTATTAATACAACAAACTAAGATTCGTCTAATATGTCAAACACTGATGTTATTAGACAAGAATCCCTACCAATATATTACAAACTCAAATTTTGTTTCACTTTTGATGTGTAGCTAGTAGGGCTGTGAATTTAGCTCGAAGATCGTT
>NW_018211053.1:0-871 GCF_001263595.1 Phalaenopsis equestris | reverse complement strand
TTCACCACTGACCCACTTTTATAGAAAGTGACTTTCTTATGATTGTCATATATACAATCTTCACAGAAATCCAGATTAATTGATTTCAAACCTTGAAGTTTATGTTTAGATTGTAACGACTTCATACTTTTCTTGCTCATATGGCCAAGCCTACAGTGCCACAGGCCTGCATCCACCCTGGTTTTAGCCACATCAATAAAATCAGTCATTCATTGATCAAATAAAGTGTGGCTTCAATGTTGCTCCGAGCCATCACTAGTGCCCCCTTGGTCACCTTCCAGAATTCACCTATGAAAACGATCACGAGTCTTGACTTTGTCTGTCGGCTCACATAAATGAGATTTCTTTTCAGACTGAGAACATGTCTAACTTAAGTAAGCTTTCAAATTATTCCATTTATCAACATGATATCAACATCACCCTTTCTTATGATACTGCAGGCCTTGTTATCTCCCAGAAACCCTTCTCTAGATTACTTTGAGTATAGTTTTTTAAATACCTATATATTAGGGCAAGCATGAAAAGTGGCACATGAATCTACAATCCAAGATTCAGTGTCGACCAGCGAAAACACCAGTGAGTCATGTTGAATTTCACCAGTGGAGACATTTATAAAGAAATTCTTTTTCTGTCCTCCACAACCAACTTTCCTTGCAGCTTTACAGCCCTTGAAATGTCTTTTCTTTCCGTAGTTCCATCATTCTCCTCTATTATTTCCTTTGCTTAACCTGGACTTTCCTCTCTTGTACTTGGTTTGCCTTTGTTATTATTTCCGTCCAAAATATTTCCTATGTTATCAGCATTTGATGCAAAACCACAAGGTTCACCAATTGTTGAGTTTATGTGAACCTCTTCATTCAACATAAAACCT
>NW_018211052.1:0-871 GCF_001263595.1 Phalaenopsis equestris | reverse complement strand
GAGTGGATGCTTATTTTTCTGAATTCAGGATATCATTTGAAAAGCTATGGTAGATACATACAAATATAAAAAAAATGATAAATGATTGATGAGCCGGTCGTGCATATGTATGATTCTATCTAATATAGTTACATATGAATATATAGCATAAAGATATATTAATGAATATTTTCATACAAATGATTAGAAGCATCACCATATTATAGATCACATTAAGATATATAATGCTCACCCTTTTATGCTAAATAATATTAGAATAATATAATGATTTGATGACACTATTACACGGATCTTACATAGTGATCATTAATCTTTTATTATTTATATTGCATGTCCTAATATGTTATCATTTATGCTTTAATAAATAAAAGTTGCTTATTGATTTAAAATTGTCAAACATTTATTATAATTTTTTTTTCATATAACATGTTCTATTAGGTTATTGGATGGATCGTTATTCTAACAGTAGACTTTTTATTAGTAGTATTCGATTTGAAATTTTTTAATTTATAATAAAATTTCCAATTGTACTGTTTTATTTTTGAGGTAATCCTTAATTAATGTAGTTGTTCTTCTAATTTCTTTTCTATCATTTTGTTTCTGCTTCCCAATTGAATTATTGTTGGGATTTCATTAATACAACATATTATTTACTTACTCTTACATTTTCTACTTATGATTACTTGTATATAAAACTTTTACTCTTTACTCTAAGAATAAAAAGGTTTAATCAATCTCTACTTTTGAAATTTAGTTCGATAGTTGAAATCAATCCCTTTCTTATGTCTCGTGTTACTAGGGTATAACATCTATGGGGCCCGAAGTGTAACATAAATCTCTCCTAAAAAAACATAAATGTTACATATATATT
>NW_018211051.1:0-871 GCF_001263595.1 Phalaenopsis equestris | reverse complement strand
CAAGGTACCAATCCTATGACACTCATTTCTTTTGTCACTTTTAGTCCATGGATCATTGATTCAGGTGTCATGGACCACATGACTAGAAACTCTCAAGCCTTCTCAACATACTATCCTTGCACAGGGAAATATTCTGTTAAAATTGTTGGCGAGTCCCAATGTTTCATTGTCGGTAAAGTGAAGTCTGTGTTACATTTACCTCTGCTGAAGTATAACCTTTATCAATCAGTAAGTTGACATATGACAGTGATTGCATTGTATTACTTTTTTTTCCTCTGATGTCTGTGTCTTTCAAGATCGTCGTTCGAGAAGGATGATTGGAACTACTAAACGGGTTAGCAGACTCTATTTCATTCAAGAGAAAAGCATGAAAAATGAGAACACTCCACCTAATTAGTTGCAGTTTCTCTCAGTCCACTAAATGCCCTATTATGTTATTACATTGTCGTTTGTGTCATCCTAGTCTCCAGTATTCAAAACAATTGTATTCATTGATGTTTATTTGTTGAGAGTTGTGTAATAAGAGGGTGGGTTTTATCGGGTTATTTTATAAAACGTTATAACCCCTATTTAAACGCATATGTTGAATGAAGTACATAATTTTAGTTTATTCACTTTTAATTTGGTATCAGAACCAACCTTAGCCATCTGCATCGATCACATCCCGCCACTCTCTGTCTGCATTGATTGTCGCTCCCGTTTAGGACCCACCGCTCGTTGGTACCTTTGATTCACCTTGCCTGCTTCTACCCACGGCGTCCAGTGAGGGAGACATACTCGCGTCTCGTGTGGGAAACGCATCTCGCTTCCAGCGTAAGGGAAACACAGTCGCATCCAGCGCCAGACGCTGCCTTCCAGGCAGCCGGCGCCG
>NW_018211050.1:0-871 GCF_001263595.1 Phalaenopsis equestris | reverse complement strand
CAGCAGGATGAAATCCCAAACGAAAGGAAGATTATAAAGCTTTGCGAATATGCTGCGAAGAATCCTTCCCGAATCCCAAAGGTTGTGGAAAATTCATTAATTTCTTCTGAAATTTTGTTAAATTATGAATGATTTAAAATTTTTTGTTTTTTGGGTAGATATCAAGTTTTATTGAGCAAAAATGCTACAAAGAGTTACAAAATGAGCATTTTAACTACATCAAAGTTATTATGGAGGTCTACTGCAAACTTCTTTGTTTATGTAAGGAGCAAATGTAAGTGTTTAGTTCTTCTTTGTTTATTGAAATGATGCTTCCTGTTTGTATTGGTTTAGCCTTTAGCTTGATGTGGTGCATTGTCACAAAATTAACAAATTTTTCTTCTTTCATTAGTTTTAGACAGCCAAAAATTCTTTTTGCAATTCTAAAATATGAATGGAAGCTTAATTCTTCTAAACCATATTCTGGGATACGATAATGAGCTATAAATGTGAAATTATTTGGAAGATGGTTTAACTATCAACTAATAGAGTTATTAGAAAAATATGATCAACTAAACATAATAAGAAATCAAATTGACTTGACACATTGGAAACTAATCAAACACATTTGCAAGAACTTGATGATGAATCTAGCCACTTGTTCCGATTAACAACATGTTTGGGAGATGAGGCGCCCAACGTGACTGAAACAATCAGGATATGCGCCATAGGGAATGTGCCAACGAAAATTATGACAGCTATAAACCACAACCTTATGATATTGATGAAGAAATAACTGGAAAAGTTACAATTTATGTGTCAACCTTGGATGGGAGAATAGATCTAAATCTTTTTTTTGATTGGATAATGGACAAGAAAAATTTCTTTTTTT
>NW_018211049.1:0-871 GCF_001263595.1 Phalaenopsis equestris | reverse complement strand
TTAATGTCGAGGCAAAAAATTATCCTAGATTAGGGCAGGGAAATTAGGGTTAGCTAGTGGTATTGGTGGCCTGAGGACATGGGGAATCAATTGCAAGGTCTAGAGGGATATTTTCTTTATTGAGAGGCAAAGGTTTGGAAGGATGAATTGAGAGTTCGATGGTATGTAGAGGCTCTCATGTTTTTTCCTTAAGTAGCCATAAGAGAGCTTGTCTATGAGTGGAAAAGCTTGGGCGGCTCCTCAGAGAGTTTTTAGAGGAATTTCAAAGGATTTTGGGCAGTAGATGGAAACTTTGCAAGTTTCCATGATGGCTTGATCATGGTGGTGATCATGGAGATGGGAGAGGCATGGAAGGAAACTCTAAGCTAATTTGAGGCCCTTTAGGTGGATAATATAGATCAGATATGATATGATTCACCCATCAAAGGTTGGTCCAAGGCGACTTGGGCTAGGTCACATGTGTCCCTCTTATAGATGAGTCATAGTGGATGATGTCCAACTCATTAATCAAGGGTTGGATTTACCCTGTTTGGGTTGGTATGTCACCTATATGTCATGGTAAGTGGGTATTGGGCCATGGGTGACCCATTAGGAATGGGTCATGGGTTTGGGTTAGGTTTTTCTTAAAGTTTTTTATTTTGGCTAAATGGGTTTTATTTTCTCTTAGCCTTGGCCCTAACCAAATTTAAAATCCCACATAATTAATTAATTAAGTGAATTATGGGTGTTGACTTCATGGTGGTAATTGGGTCTCATACATGGTGTGGTGTCATGACCATGATGGAAAAGGCTTAATTGGGTGAGGATGTGATTAATTGGTCCAAATTTGGTCAAAATTAGGGCAGACCCAAGTGATTTTGGCCATCCCAAG
>NW_018211048.1:0-871 GCF_001263595.1 Phalaenopsis equestris | reverse complement strand
GGTGAGCGACTGCAGGTGTAGGAGTCGACGGTTGGTGGTGGTGGCCAGAAGCAGTGATAGCAACTGGAGGCAGTAGAGGCCAAAGGTGGTGGCAACCAAACTTGGTCTGGTTTGCAATGCAGGATGATGAGTTGCAACTCCCTCTTCTGCAAAATCTGATCTTTCATTTTCCTAGACTCCCCCTCTCTTTCTCATGAGGGGAGCACGACACCATTTATAGATTCTAGGATACAAATAAGAAAGAAATATAGATCACTTCAAACAACACAGAGAGATCCCCTTGATCGGGAAACAATCGATGGACATTTAAGTGCGTTAATAATGTTAGAATTGAGTGATCGTTGGCTCCTTGGTTTCATCTTGTCGCGATGCTTGATTGATTGAAAGCTTGCTAGATTCAGAGTTTGATTGACCCTCCAATTATGCCCAAAAACTTCCAAAAGTGGATATACCTTTATATCATTCTTATTCAGCTTACTTTCACAATTTTTTTTTCTTTTTTCCTTCTCTTGCATGCTTATTTATATTCCCCTAACTTCTATTAATAAGAACCAAATAATGACTTTGGTGTAGTGAAAAAATATAATTAGTTTATTTGGTCATACACAACAAATAAATAGAGGGGGAGTTTAAGATTTGCATAAATAGTTTTGGAATCTCAATCACTACGCAACACAAATGAAAAATTTTTTTTTTCATAAAATCAATCAATATTGTAAGGATATAATCAATTGATTATGATTATGTCAGTAATGCAATTTACATACCTTTTGTGCATTCATCAATCCCTTTGGAAGAAGATCATTTATGATTGCCTCCCATATCCTTTTCCCTCTGAAGTGAAGGACTGTTGTCTAAATACCCAAGCTCA
>NW_018211047.1:0-871 GCF_001263595.1 Phalaenopsis equestris | reverse complement strand
GTTCTCGAACAACGAGCCGTTTTGACAGCCCTAGCGTTGGTGCTATAAACTTAGCACCTATGCATAAAGAGATGCATGTAACCCTTAAAAATCAGTAAAATAATATTTTGGTGTGATGGCAAAGATTTCAGCTCTATGAACATAAATATTAAAACTCTCATGTTAAATATGTAAATAACCCAATAATAGTGTGGTATGTATGTAAATGCCCCTAGATACTAAAGAATCCGAAGACCTTGAATCTTTAGTCAATTTAATCAACTAAAAGGGAGTGAAGACAAGATTGATGTCAATGTTGATGCTCGGACAAAATGGCCAACAATATATATAACTTGCGGTGCATGTGCTCCATAATGCTAACATGTTAATTTGATTTGTTGCATTCTTTAGGCCAAACCAATCATGGCAAAGGTCCTAACTTCTGTAATCAAATCATGCCAAGTAATATTAATATTATTTCAGTATCTTTAACAGAGAAAAATCAAGACAAGATGAATCCACATGAATTATTGGTCAAAGGCAAAACTTGGCCATATAGAAGATCATAACAATTTTTCTAGGAAAGATTTTGAATGTCGATATAACATTTAATGTGAAGATGTGCATACATACCATACCATTCAATTATTACGTATATTTACGTATCTAAGACTTGAATTTTAATTTTTGCATACGTGCCACCTTATTTGCGCATAAAAAGGTGTATTTTACATTTTGAAAGTTAAAATGATGGTATTTGGGTGGTATAAATGGAAAAAAAGATAAAATTTAGGGGTTATATGTGTCAAAATATAAGAAATGGCCGGTAGGTATGTAAATGCCCCTAAATTTTAAATTATTTATTTATTAGATTAGCTACAAAAGTTATTAT
>NW_018211046.1:0-871 GCF_001263595.1 Phalaenopsis equestris | reverse complement strand
TCTTATTTGTCTTCCTCCGAGTGAAGGGGAATTTATGGGATTTTAGAGTAAAGAATTTTGTTTTTTTTGCCCATAATGTCCCTAAATGTAAGATAGAAAGATTCATATTGATCTCCCTTGATCATAAATTATTTTTTTAAAGGATTTGGGTGCCTTAAGGACCACAAAAATGAGAAATCTTAAGCTCATTTCCTCTCATTGAGACAGTCACATCAACTATAAACATGTTAAATTTGGAGTTCTTTTGACTATTCAGTTGAAGATTCAAAGCCTCCAATTTCTCTTCAATGGCTTGATCTGGGGTTGATTTGAACTAGATTGGACCAGTTTTAGAATTGTTGGGTTCGTCTTACCAAGATGCTATGTTTGATTACAAAATTAATGAAATCAGAGCTTGGATTATCTTGAATTTGAATTGCAAAGATTTCCTAGGAAAATTCATTGATATTTTTGCTTGATCAAAAAAATGGGCGGATGACACTTAGTCGAACCCGTGCACGCCTGCACCAGTGTATGCACAGAAGCCATAACTCATGTACATGTGCACACGAGTGCACCAATGTGTGCAAACAAGCCCCAACTCATGAAAATGAGCACACGCTCGCGTGCACTTCTGTACCCCAACGTGTGTGCATGTCAGACCTTATGCAAGCACATGTGTGCATGCCTCCACCCACTTGCACTCCCTCATGCCCACGCCCACCCCCACACTATCATACTCGAATGATAAGAAATCTTCCAAATTCAAATGCATCTTCATATAACCTCTAATTTCATCAAATTTATAACCAAATTGAACTTCTCAGCAAGACGAACCTAACAACTCTAAACTTGTTCAATATGAGTCCAATCAACCCCAGATCAAGCTATT
>NW_018211045.1:0-871 GCF_001263595.1 Phalaenopsis equestris | reverse complement strand
TAGAATTGATAGTTTAACCTTTTGAACTTAGTTTACTCCTAAGTCGATTACTTAGGGAGTTCAAATAAGTTATGATCTACTACTACAAAAGTAAACTGGTGGAATAATTAGGTTAACCTACACTACTCTTAGAGATTAGAAATATTAATTTTAGGATAGTGCAATTGTGTAGGAAAATTTAAAAGCATTGGGAATTTCGCATGGTTAGGGGTCTAATTATAATAGGAATCCCTTACTTGCATATAACAATCGGAAAAAGCTAAGAAAAGTTATTTTTGCTTATAGTCAATTTAATTTGAATAATTAAAATAGATTTAACATACATATAAACAATTTAGGAGAGGCTTTATTTCACTTATTTTATCTCAAAATAGTTATTAAATTTTCTTTTTACAAAAATTTGGATTAAAATTTTAAAATAATGTGAATCAAAACTATTACTCTAAACTCACAACCATAGATTAAAACTCTTATAACTTTAGAAGTTTATTCATTTCTCATGGAATCAACACAGAATCTATTCTATATACTACTTATACAACAAGTTTACTTACGCAATTTAACTAATAATAGTTGATCATGAATACACTTCTTCTGATGGAACAAAGATATTTTAATTGAACAACCTATGTGAGAATCCCATAATAAAATAGTTTATCATCTAAATTATTATTTTCTTTAACAAAAATACCTTAATTATTATTCTTTTTTCTTCTTGTCAGAATCTTGTTAAAAACTTATGGTCATTTACATCATAAATTTGCAAATTTTCATAATGCACAGTGGACCCATAAAATCTATTAAGCCTTGATCTCTCACTCATTTGTTTTGATCATGAATCAATGAAGTTATAATTAATCATGCTTTTTTT
>NW_018211044.1:0-871 GCF_001263595.1 Phalaenopsis equestris | reverse complement strand
AGTACCCCACCTGGATTTCCAATGCCTTCATGGTTCAGAAGGCTAACGGGTGGATTTCGCAAACCTAAACACCGCTTAGCAGAAGACAACTACCCCCAACCAAGGATCAACGCACGGGTGGATTCTCCTATCGGCCACTCTGTCATGAGCTTCCTGGACGCCTTCTCATGTTACAATCAAATAAAGATGCATTGGCCGAGAAGGCTGCTTTCATCACCACTGATGGTATTTTTTATTATAACGTTACGTACTTCGAGCTCAAAAATATTGAAGCAACATACCAATTTTTTATGGATGTAATATTTTCTAATCAAAAAAGAAAAAATATTGAAGTCTACGTGGATGATGTCCTAACTAAAAGGCGAACGGCTGAACAGTAGATATGAGATTTAAGAATTAACATTCCAGATCCTTAGAAAATACAACATGAAGTTAAATCTACTAAAATGTACATTCAAAGCCTCAACTGACAAGTTTTTCAATTACCTCCTAACTCCCGAAGATATTAAGGTCAACCAAGATGAAATCCAGACGATGATTGATATGTCGTCTTCCAGGAACACCCGGGAAGTGCAAAAGTTGACCGATCAGATTGTAACCCTCGATCGGTTTATCTCGAAATCAAGTGACAAATGCGTAATATTCTTCAAGTACTCCAAAAAGCTCAAAACTTTGAATGGACGGCCGAGTGTCAGCAGGCCTGATGGCCGGCTCGAATGGTATACCGCCAATTTAATTGTTACGCAAGCGTACGTATCGTATGAGTAGTTAATGGATTCTATTGATTCTGAATCAATCCCATAGGGAACTAATTGGAGAATCAAAATAGGACAATATTCTAGTCTACTAAATTTGTTCTTAGTTTGGAATT
>NW_018211043.1:0-870 GCF_001263595.1 Phalaenopsis equestris | reverse complement strand
TTTGTATACTTATTATTTGGATATTATTAACAGTGCTAGACTCAACTCTAATCAATAAGAAAAAAGGAATCAAACTAGTTGATTTGGACACATAACTTTGTTCTTTAAATATTATGATTTTCTTTAGTGTGTGCTTAACTTCAATTTTTTTGAAATTTGAGTGCATGTGAGTTATCAAATTTAAAAATAAGCATATATTTTGTAGTAGAGATTTGCACAAGCTTGAAAAAAAAATTATTGAGTATAAGTTTAACTTTAACCTGCACAATATTCTCACACAGTTCAAATGTAAACACTGATCAATTTATTAGAGCACATGTGGACAAAAGTTAATATTTCAGGTAGCCCACGTAGCATTTTGGAATCAAGTATTTCAACATTTTTACATTGGTCTGAGCACATACGAGCATTCAATTTCATATATTCAAACATTGCATGCTCTTAAAATATATTTGCACGCTCTTTAGAATAAGTTATTTTAAAATAATTTACTCTTATTCTATGTAGCATTCTCAAGCCAAATAAGTTTATTGCTTAACATGATCATTAGAGCCCAAGCAAATTAAATTGCTAATCGAAACACATTTTGATGTAATATACCCTTGTGGGATGAAATTATATAATATTTTGTGTGCTTATAAGATGCAATTTCATGAAGTGATCCATTTATGAGGAGCAATTACATAGTGTTTCATGCTCTTGCAATGAACAATATTATAGTTGAAGCATTCATAAGATGCAATTACATATTTTAAAATACTCACAAAGAGATATTAGAGTTAAAAAATTTATTGAAGCACAAATGCAAGAATTTAAAAATTATTCAGAATTTGAATATGGTTCCATAAATTGCACATAAATTTTTGTTTT
>NW_018211042.1:0-870 GCF_001263595.1 Phalaenopsis equestris | reverse complement strand
TTTTTTTTGTATTTCTGAATTATCCACTCATCCTCCAGGTTAGACATAGCACCCTGCAAGAACTTAGTGTTAGCTATATCATTGACACCAAAATCATCCACCTCAACTGTTTTACCTTCCCTAAATCTCTCCACCTCCTTATCAAAGGATACATTGCCTTGCACCACATTATAATTTTTAGTTGGACCCACATCCCCAACATGTGACACTCCCTTCTGAATCCTGGGATTACATTCCCCCTCCTCCAATAGTAAATTAATATCATTACCATTTCTCTCGATGTTTTTGAGCTCATGATAAAGGTGATAGCATTGAACTTCAGAGTGACCAAACATCCTGCATTTGGTACAATAAAGAGGGTGTTGTTCCAAAACAAATTTTTGCTAATAACCATTATGTGATGAACCTGTCCAAATTTCTTTTGTCGGTGCTTGAGTGATATTCCTTTCCACAATAACCCTTGCGGCAGCAGGTCGAGAGATTGTGAAAGTTGGAGAGCCCATTTTGAGAAGTCTCCCAAAAATGGCAGCCACTGAGAACAATATTTCATGATTATAGAGATGTAATTTAAGCCCCGAAAATCTAACCCACACAGTCACAATTGGAGGTTCAATCTAGGGGTCAAAATCAACGAACCACTTTAAGAGTTTCATAACCTTATTATCAATTCGTATAACTTTCCTAGCAAACAATCAAGTGTAATCTTCTTCATTTGCTAATTGTATGAGGAGGGATAATCATCTAACAGACCAATTTTCCAACTCCCCTCAAGCTTAAGGTTTTCAAAATCCCTCATGATTAGCTCCAACTTAGGATGACCATGCAAAATTTTACCCACTAAAGCTAAGCAACAAGAAGCCGCCAGAGAAG
>NW_018211041.1:0-870 GCF_001263595.1 Phalaenopsis equestris | reverse complement strand
TCTTTCCCCCACTTCATGAATGATCCTCCTCCGTATTAGAACTTCTTATCCCAATTTATGACCCTCAAATTCATGCATAACTACCACAGAAACCACCCATGTTAGTTCTAGCGCCAAGACGCCATTCTGTGGTGCCTAGGCGCCACTTTCTGGGGTAGGCAGGGAAAATAACTGGCACCTAGGTGCAAGTCTGTGGTGCCATGACATGATGTTCTCTGTTTGTTGGATATCAACTGGTGCCTTGGCCATAGAGCAGTACCAAGGCGTTAACTTGTTGTTGCTCCATTGCTCCATTGCTCCATTTGCCTCTTGTTTGCTCTATTTTTGCTCCAAATTGTTCCAAATCTCCTCCCTATTATAACTGCAAGAAAAACATAGAAATTCCTTCCTCTAAAGTGAAATTTCATTAAAAAGTAGTGTTAAATATAAAGGAACATTAGCATGCTACAAGACATGTCAAAACCCCCAAACTTAAACGTTAAACGTTACTTGTCCTCAAGTAATACTCCAAATTTCTTGATTTGAGGTAGTGTATTCTTCAGGATTACCTACGATTTTGCCTTAAGAATGTTAAAGTACAACCTAAGGAAAATTTTAGTGAATAGGGCTAGGACTAAGGTATAAGAATATCTTCTATTCAACTTAAGAATTTTGATTTTCTGTTCACTTCAAAATTAATTGCAATTTGTCAAACTTGGGCTTCCTATAAAGTATAAAAAACATAATTTTAAGAACTCTATTAGTAAAGAGTTGAATAATACATTTATGAAATAAAAACAAGCTTAGCATTGTATCTAGTTTTTTTTAAGAAAGTTTAAGTGAAACCAATTTTTGATTAGGTTTCTTCTCAAGCTTCTCCTCACTTTTCAT
>NW_018211040.1:0-870 GCF_001263595.1 Phalaenopsis equestris | reverse complement strand
AAGTTATAATTTTGAACAATCCTATAGATATATTTTATATTTTTATAGTGAATTTGACTTACATAATAAAACATCAATACTATTAATTCATCAAATAACATTTTCATACATGATACTAATATAATTTAGCTACTATATATGTAATATAAAAAATAAATATTAAAATACAAACACATATATTTATTTAGGATAAAATAGAACCAAGATACTTGAAAACAGTCATAAACTACATGGATTTGAGGTGGATAACTATTAATCAATAAAATGTATCGCACAAAATGACAAATTGCACAGTACTTATCCATAGTTCGTAAAGGTCTTTTTGGGACTCAAATGAGAAAATAAATATTTTAACTTTAATGTTTTATATCCTAAGAATATGATAAATCCATTCTCCGACCAGCTCCGGCGTAGTAAGCACTTACCGGCGGCAACTGCAACGGTGGAGTCCGGCACAGTTCGCTCTCCTCCGCGCTGCGATCCCTTTCGAGAGAGCGTCTTCTTAACCTAAAATATCACAAAAGAAACAATAAACACTCTTCTTAAATCTTAACATAGCTATTGAAGATAGAGAATAGAAAAAAAGAGATTACCGGAGTCCCTTGATCGGCGGCTAGGAGCGGGAGGTTGGAAAAGTCAAGGGCGATGTAGCCACTAGAGTTCGTATCCGGCTCCGGTTCCCACTTCCGATCATCAGAAAGCATGCCGGATTCAGCTTCCTCAGTGAAAACCTTTATGGTTTCGAAAACCTAGATAGTGTGAGGATCGGGAAACAGTATTCGGGAGTGGAACAGTTAGAGAAAGGCGCCGTAGAGCTCACCGTGTTTAGGGTTTCCGCCATGAAATTGACTCGCCAGTCTACTTTCTACC
>NW_018211039.1:0-870 GCF_001263595.1 Phalaenopsis equestris | reverse complement strand
GAAATGTTATAATTTATTTGTTTATTAATAATCATTAAATGTAATATTAAACATCATTTCAAAAAATGAGATGCATTTTGATGTCCTAAAAAAAAGGTATTACAATAGAAGAAAAAAATGCAATAATTGATAAAAAAGGATGAATAATTCATAAATTCAATATAAGAAAATATAGCATTGAATGATAACAAATGCAAAAAATCTCAACCTCTTAGGGCACTTGAAGATTGAACTCTATTGTCACTTGCAACATGAACTACTATCTCAATAGAAATTGACTACGACCCTCGCAGCTTGCTATTACTATGATTACCAAGAACTACAACCAAATTATGAATATTATCAATGAATTACTATTATACATCCTTGATGATCAACTTTATAACTTCATCTTTTCTAGTCAACAAGATAAGCATACCTATGTACTTACAATCACATAGTGCATTATTTTAAATGCGCTAGGTCTAATGATTTTTCCCCCTTTTTAGGGTTTTATATGTAAAAAATTGTGGTGCGTCCTCCCGGTTATTGTTATTTTACCAGTGAGTGCTGGATTTTTATGTAACACTAAAATGCTAAATAATCACTCTATCATTACAGACTTTTTGACACACATTAATAATAATATTAGTTTCATAAAAATCAAATGCATAAGTTGGTTTAGATACTTATTTAATTAAATATTACTACATATTACATCTTGATTTACTTGTTCTAATTGTTGACTTGGTTATATTAAAATTAATTAAATAATTTCTCTCATCATAATTAAATTATATGCATGTAAATTAGAAAAGAATATAATATTCATAGAATTATTCGATAAAATTAATTGAGATGATGCACTTATGACATATGTTTCATAAAAAA
>NW_018211038.1:0-870 GCF_001263595.1 Phalaenopsis equestris | reverse complement strand
TATATATATATATATGTATATATATTTATTTATTTATTTAAAACTAAGTGTTAGGACTCCATCTGTCGGTGACACATGCCTAAACCTTATTGATTTAGATGAAATGAGAAATAGTAGAAAAGAGAAAAGACAAGCGTATGAATCCACTTAAGTTAAACTCGGGATGCCACAATAAAAATAATGAGGGTGGAGTAAACACATCAATCCCTTGGCTCTCCCCACAATTCAGATTTAAAGATAGGCATTTGAGGTCTCAAGCGGATTAGGTAAGGGTAAGAATGAGCTACAAGTGTAAAAAGGATTAAGAAATATAAATGGCTTATAAACTTGATACAAACTCAGACCAAGCAGCCCACTTGTCGAAACAACTAAGTTTCTTGGTAGGTTAAAATGTAGCTCTACTTGCTTTCAGATTGTTTGGAATAGTCGACTAATGAAACTTGGTGTGGATGTAGATGGTTTTGGCCTAGAGCTTTAATGGATGCTTCATTATGATAAACACTAGTCGACCTTTCCGCCGGTGAGTCCACTGTCTTGAGCTCAATTGACAATCAGCCCCCATCAAACTCTGACTAGAAAGTTGATGGTCAATCTGGTTCGACAAGTTGATACTGAAACGGCTTTGCAAGCTCATCCTTTCTATCATTCTCTTAAGAAAGTCCAGCATAGAGAAGTACAGAAACATACTTTCAAAAGTAAAACAATTAAATTTAAGAAATTCATACTTCAATTTTCAATTATTCATTTTGATTTTATTGTCATTGCAAATAGTTATAATATAATCTTTATAACATATAGCTTATGTTCACGATATCTTGTTAATAACAATATTATTAACATATGTGAATCTGAATGAATTATAAGAAAATG
>NW_018211037.1:0-870 GCF_001263595.1 Phalaenopsis equestris | reverse complement strand
GAGACTTAGTAACCCAAATAATCTAAACCCTGCATAGTCTTCATGCTAGATAAGAGAACAATCTGGTAGAAATTTGACAAACTAAATAAATACACTAAATTTCTTAGTTTAAATCGATGAGCATATTATCATGTGATATTCTCATCTTTTGAGATTAAGTATTACTTGTAACATTTTATTTGTTATTCAAATTATTAAATATATGAGATCAGTTTGGTCTCATTTTCTTAAAATTAAAAATACTTTTTCAAAATTAGAATATACTTATTAAATTAAATTATTTTTTGAATTTATTAAATCAAATATTTAAAATAAAATAAAACCAACATATTATTATGGCGACTCCGCAAGGACTAATTATTCTCTTCATCTTTAATTAGGTGGTTTTGTCCTTATATATCGGTAGTGTGACTAGGTTGATGGTAGACAATGACTACTAATCTTCCGTTGATAAAATTTGCGCTTTCTTCCTTGAGCAAATATAATCAGCTAACTCCTCGATTCTAGAACCATCTACTTAATCAACCTTAAAAAAAGGAGTTCTAGAATCTCTTAATCTAAAGTAGTGGGGCCCCCAATAGGGTGGTAAGTTTGGAGCTATGAGCAATATTGATCTAAGTGAGTTCAATGTGAAATTGATCCTCTCCAACTTTTGGATTGAGTCCTATATTTTACATTCGTTTCATCTCTATTCCGAGTTTGACTTGGTTTTATTAAGTTAAGCTAAAATCTTACTTATGAAATTTCCTTGCCAACATAAAGTAACAAAATTCAAAATAAAATAAAACTCCAAATATATAAAAAAAAACTTCAATTCCGAAACAAACAAAAACTCCAAATTTAAAACAAAACATGGATCAATATTTAAGA
>NW_018211036.1:0-870 GCF_001263595.1 Phalaenopsis equestris | reverse complement strand
AAAAAAAACTAATCATAATTTGTTTTGAAAATGTGTTTATTGTAGAAGCTCTAGCAGATTAATTGAAGCTATCTAGCAATTTGATTAAAACTTTTAACGTACACTTAGCAATGAATTTTTCTTCTCTGCATTGAATAATATGATCACTTAATTGCACCAATTAGAACATGCTAGCCAAAAAAACACAATATCAATGATATAACCATCAAAATGCAATAATTATTAATTTATAGTACAAAATTTATGATGACTAAAATGCAAAAGATGAATATATAATACAAAATTTATGATGAATAAAAAGTTAAAGATGAATATTAATTTACCAACAACCCTTTTATAATTTATATAATGCCATGACACATTACATAATTACCTTAAAAAAATTTGGTACAATCACATACAACCCACCTGAAACATTGTTATTTACAAATTATATCCTGCCAGTAAATTTGGAATTAGGGCACTGGAAATCGCGCGGCTTCCCTGCCCAATCGGCGGCCCGCAAAGCCAACCAATGCACAAAACTCTCGGCAAATTCGATGGCTCGGGCCGCCTTATTTTTGTCACTCATTCGGTTCCTTATTCTGCGTGTGGACCGATCAAATCTTGATCTTTTCAAGTTTATCTGATCAATCTCTGAGTTCCAATCTGGGAAGATGGAGAAGAAAGCAAGAGTTCATCCCGAATGTATCAACGCCTCCAATCCGTACCATGAATGTGTCGATTACTGCTACAGGAAGATTGCCGAAGCAAAAGCCCTTGATGCTGAGAAATTAGGTTTTTTTTATTTTTTTCTTCCGCTCACTTTTATGTCCTTAATGTAAGCAGTAGTTTTGCTTTTCATTACTCAACATGATTGATTTTTTTTTT
>NW_018211035.1:0-870 GCF_001263595.1 Phalaenopsis equestris | reverse complement strand
AAAAAAAAAAAATTAATGCCAAATATTAAATCTTTAGCAATGCTAAATGAAATTCAATATTCAAATAAATGCTTTCCATAAAAAACACGAAAAATCTTACATTTGGAGGAGTCATGATGTAGAAGCTTGTGCTTTAAGAGATTCCTCAACACCTTGTAGGTTCCCCCATGCCTGTAGTTACAGGTTTTGGTTAAAAAATCTCAATTAAGTTCTCTGAAGCTTCAAATGAATTGAATTAATAGGAATTTTTTACTTGAGGCGAGCGATCCGCTCGACAAGCTCTGCTGGAACAATTTCATGCTGTAACCAAATTAAAAAGTTGGGGAAAAAAAAGGTGAGAGAATAAATGAAGGGTAGAGCTAACGATTGGAAATGTATAAATCGAACTTACATTTCTCATCCCCATCTCGACTGCGGTTAAAACTCTAAAATCTTCTTTAGAGAGATATCTCAAAGCATCCACGTCAAGCTTCATTGTGACCTAAGAAGGATAAAGCGTGGTAGAACCGATGAAAAGAAGCGGCGAGTGTCTATGGCGATGGTGGTTGCCCGGGATGAATGGCTGGCCAAGGCCTGGACAATTAACTGGAAGAAGAGGATGGAGGTGGCAGAATTTGAGCAATATCTTGGATCTGTTTGGTAGCAGGAATTAATCTAAAAATCCCAAATCCTGCAGGTTCTTAAATCCCGTTTTTCCTCTGTTTTTCCTTAAATCCTGGAATTAAGTCGTGTCTGGTAACGGAATTAGAGCAGGATTTAACAGGATTTAACCTTAAATCATGCCAGACAGTCATTTTGGACAAAAAAAAATGTGTCGGATTCACGTATTATGGCCTTAAATCCCGAATTTACTAAACCCCGTGAATCAGT
>NW_018211034.1:0-870 GCF_001263595.1 Phalaenopsis equestris | reverse complement strand
CAACTCAAACATAAATAACTTGCTAAAGCCAATCATAGGACTAAATTAATAACCTTGAGTCTTCTAACTTGAGTAGATATTGCAGACAAATTTAATAACCTAAAATGATGAGAATTGAGATACAATCAATATAATTTAAAAAGGCTATGTATTCCCATACATGTTAAGCTTGATATATACTTCTAAATCCATAAACACCAGTACTAGAATAATGTGAGAAATAAGCACCAACATGAACTCCATGATCCTTTTTTGTGGCATCATTTTATTTAATTTGCAGGGGCCATAATATTTACTTTTTATTTTGAAATAGATTGTGAAAGATATAACTTTTTCCAACACAAATATATGCAAGATTTCTAATGCTTCTTTAAAAAAAATGAAGAACATGAAAGAATTATATAATTTACACCATATACAACATGTACAAACCATTTTGCTGGCAAATAGATAAAAAGGAAAAAAAAAAAACTTACGGAGGAAAGATTTATTAAAACAAAATATGTCAATGATTAATAGAGAGTTTTGCTCGGGCGAAAAATAATAAATTGTGCATTTTTTAGCACGCAATGATAATGTCAATAAAAACTCATTGAGCAATGTGAGACAACATCTTTCTTATGGTACATTATACTTGAAACCCTCCATGAGGAGAAAATATTACATATGTTCACCGTTCACCGTATGTATAGCGAATGATGCAGTTATATAGAGGTTTCTCATGCATCAATTTTTTTTTTCGCACACCCTGTCGCCACCGTTCATCGTACATATAGTGAAAGCATGTAATATTTTCACCTTCTTGAGGATGAGTTAGCTCACACGAAATGTTAGATTGCAAAAGCAGCCATTTCACTGATTAGAGGATGA
>NW_018211033.1:0-870 GCF_001263595.1 Phalaenopsis equestris | reverse complement strand
TAGTATTTCCTAATCTCTTCAATCTTGTGTGATTCTCTCCCTCCTTCTGAATATATTGTTGCTGATAATTGACCATAATCTATTGATTGAATTACATCGATGAAGTTACGCGGGCCTGTTTGATCTAGCTTGTAGGACACTGAAACTTTATGAAGGACGGGATCCATATAGATTTCTTCTACGCCAGGGAGTGCCTGTAGTGAGCTTTCAACCATTCTCATAGATCTTTCAGTGCAGGTGCCTTCTATTTTAAGTTCTATTTTGTTCTTACTTTTCCCTGTCGTAATCAGTATAGCCTCAAAACCGATATCATCAACTTCCTTGATGAGTTGGGCAACATTAACAATCTTAGGATCATAAAGAATCTCTGCCTCCTCAGTTGCCAAGGCTACTGCAGCTTTTAAGACCCCAGGAATAGATTTCAATGCTGATTCAAGAGAATTGGAGCAAGAAGTACAAGTCATCCCTTTGATATGCAGCCTACATGTCAGAGTTGTATATTCTTCAACATCATCTTCAATCAGCGCAGCTTCAAATCCAGCATCTTCAATAGTTTCTCGAATTTGATCCACCTGAAAAATGTAACATTTCATAAAAAATAACATTCAAGAACGGTAGAGGGGCATGAAGAACAAACTATTATTATGTACTCTCATTTGAAGCTTTACAATAAATGAAAATAATGTAATTTTCATTGGATAAAAATGCCAAATTTAAAGTAGATTTCGGGAAAACAATGTATAGGAGAACAATGGAAAGGAACATTACTGTATATAAAAATTGATTACAAAGCAATATTGAGACATATTACTAAAAATATAAAAGAAATGACATATAGCAAAGAACAACATCCATAAAAAAATATTAAAA
>NW_018211032.1:0-870 GCF_001263595.1 Phalaenopsis equestris | reverse complement strand
AACAAATTTAGATTCAACAGTACATACAAGCGCACATATGCATGTATTTCATAAATAATTAATTCAAAATCCTTAGATAAATCACTCTAAAAAAGATATAAGGAGGTGATGGGTTCATTTATACATTAAAAAAAGAAATTATTTTAAAAAATATATATATTATTTTAAAAATAAGTTCAGTAAAACTAAAAATAACAGTTAATAATATAAAAAGAAAAGAAAAACCAAATGTACCCTGCAAGTTAAGCTTTTGTAACTTGTAATGTAAAAATAAATAAATAAATTGCTTAATTTAACAAAAACTAACAAGAGTTTCTCATGAGATATGCATCTGAAATATCTGTATAAATCAATCAAATTTAATTTTAATTTTATTTCAAATAATAAAATAATAAAAAAAATTGAAAAAGGAAACTGAAGAAAGAGTAAAACCATCCTCGTCATGATGACATAGCCAAAAAGGCATTGTTCATTGAGCTGTAAAAGACATGAACAGTAATTCAAATCAAAAAAATGGCGACTGAAATCAAGCTTAGATCACTTCGAATTTCCTCTTTTAAGTCTTCTTCTCTTCCTGTTGCAGTCTTGAGAAAAAAGAGAGTGATAAAAGTAGAAGAAATATAATTTGGAAGGATATTTAATGGAGTTGATGTTACCTTTCTTTGTTCAAGTAAGAGAAAGAAGAATTCAGCTTTCAATCAAGGGGTGGAACAGTAGAACTATTTCAGAATCAAATCAGAAAAAAAAATCCATTCTTTTTCATAGGCACTTAGAAATTTAACCAAAGTAATGCAGAAATTCAGATGATGAAGAAGAAGAAGAGGGAGGAGGGGATAGCTTCTAAATCAAGAAGAAAGAAGGAAAAAAAAA
>NW_018211031.1:0-870 GCF_001263595.1 Phalaenopsis equestris | reverse complement strand
ACACATATCTTTATAAAATATGTTATTTCATGAAATTCTTCTTTAAACATATTAAGTTTCCAAAATTTTATACATTTGAGAAAAATGCTTTCACGCTTTGTTGAGGTTGCTAACAAGTTAGTGAATCAATTTTGATTATGATCAATAGCATGTGATCGAACAGTATTACCTTACATACTAGGACTAAAGATTACAGTTCTTGATCATTTTGATAGGATGAATAATATTCATTAACCTATATTTGTTGGATTGATCGTACAAGCATGTGATCCTAATAATCATCATAAGCATGCCACTGACAAGAAATTCATATTACAACATGTTATCATATCACATGGTAAAAATTAATAAGAATAATTGAACATAAATTATAATAGAAATCATAATAGCCAAAAATCTAGGGTTTGTAAAACACATTTGCAAGAACATGAAACTCATCGAACAGGAGGGCTTCATTTCCACCATCCTGTCAGAGTTCTGATCCTTGCCAACACTGCAACTTCTAATAACAGCGAAGAGAGAGGAGAAATGAGATTAAGACAGATAAAGAAGAGGAGTGGAAGAAAGAGAATATAACTTACGTATGTCGGAGCTTTTATCCGTCTCCTCACAGGAAAACCCATCGTGCCCTCAGCCCCTCACCGTTCCCTCGCATTTCCCACGGGTCCTCCTCTCATCGCAAATTGGCAGCGGGATTCCCAAAGGCTTTCTTTTTTGTTCTATTTTCTGATTTATGGGATAGTTGGGTAATTATCATCAGAAATATTAATATTTATAAATTAATCATCCATGTACATCAAAAATTTATAGTCACAAATCATAAAAACATCTCATGAACTATGAAATAGGTGATGTGTCACCTAACCTGTG
>NW_018211030.1:0-870 GCF_001263595.1 Phalaenopsis equestris | reverse complement strand
TTTGAAACAAGATTTTTTGGTATTCGATTAAGGTATTATTATTTTTAAAAATATTCAAAATAGCTAAAATTATTCTTTTTTATTTTTAAAGAATGTTAATTCATGCCATTATTTGAAAAATGAGCTTTATTTTTTAAATAATATTTAAAATATTATCTTTCTTATATCACCTAATTTCTTATTATTTTCCCTATTTTTAATTGAAAAATTACTTTAATAAAAGTTCTATTTATTCTGAAATTGAAACGTTTTTAATATGAACATAACTCAAATTAAAATTAAAGTTAAATTATTATTATTTTTTCAAATGGATTTAAATCATTAGAAAAGTCAACCTGTTGAAAATCGAGCCTAAAGCCTCTGCATCAAGAGTCAACTCCACATATTTCACGAGAAGGGCGTGAAGTCTATGAAAGAGATGACCGTTGACTATTTATGATGATTTAGTGTTGTATTTAATTGCATGACATTTTGGTTTCCAAAATTTACGGGAATTGCTTCCCAACAGACGAATTAATGTCTTCATAATTCTGAACAATCTAAAAGTTGTGGAGATGGATGAAGAAGGATGCATGGCATCTCATGGACCTTTGAATTATGTTGTGATTTTTATTTCATACTCTGTCACTTTAAGCCCACTTTAAATGAGGTGGAAATGGTAAATATTTAAATATTTTAAAATATGCAAAAAAATAAAAAAAAAATTAAATAATGCTTTTTTTTACAGAAAATAAAAAGAAATGCAAGAAAAAATAATTAATCAGGAAACTGATGTAAAATTTTCTATGGTTTGGGGAGATCTATATATACCTGTTATAATTTAGAAATTGATACGTCATTAACAAATTATCATCATCCAGCACGAATCTC
>NW_018211029.1:0-870 GCF_001263595.1 Phalaenopsis equestris | reverse complement strand
CTATTGAGAAACATTGTTTGGAGTTGATCTTCGCCACCCAAAAGCTCAAACACTACATGCTTTCTCATAATGTCAACTTAATTTTGAATTTTAATCCTCTGCAACACTTGATGACCCTACCAACGCTTTCCAGTAGGTTAGCCTGATGGCCAATGATATTATTGTAGTTCGATATCTTTCATTCCTCTTCAGGCCGTGAATGGACAAGTTTTAGCGGATTTCCTCACAGTAAACCCTTTACCAACAGTCTCCTCTAAACGATGAATTGCTAGACAAGCAAATAATGAATTTAGAAGACCCCAGTGCTCAACGCTAGGAGATGTATTTTGATGGAGCTTCGTCAACACAAAAGGACAAAGATTCGCAAATGATGATACTTGCGAAAGCAGGGATCACATCAATCTTCAGTACGCCAGAACGGGGAATGTTGAGGTACTGCTACCATCTAACAGAGTCGTGTACGAATAACAAAGCAGCATATGAAACCCTCCTAACTGGACTAGAGTTAGCCATTTCACTGTGGATAATCAACATCAATATCTACGGTGACTCGCAAATGATTATACAGCAAATCACTCGGGCAGTACAGAATTCTGAAACCCAAGCTCGAGGAGTATTTTCGGTTCACAATAAAGTTACTGGAGCAAATTCCTAATGTGATACTATACAAGATTCCTAGAAGAGAAAATGCTTTTGGAGACGCTTTGGTTTGACTCTCAAAAGAATTTGCATGCCCGTAGGAAGATTTTGTTGAAGTAATAGTTCATGGACATCAGGTCCTATCTCAAATTGACACAGAAACTTTGCACAGATATGGAAATGACAGAGCAGTGATAGCAGTTGCAGAGACTACAGAAGATTGGTGTCAGT
>NW_018211028.1:0-870 GCF_001263595.1 Phalaenopsis equestris | reverse complement strand
TTTTTTTTTTTTTTTTGGAAGCAGTTATTCTGATAATATTAGCCTATGGATTTTGCAGTATGAAGGAGCAGTGGCAGAAGATGGAAGGAAACCAAGCATTTGGGATACCTTCACTCATGAAGGTGAAGCTCATCTATATATATAAATATAAGAATTTGAAGGGGCTGTTTGGCGCTGCAGGAGAAGCTGTTGTTCAAAAAATTATGGTGGTTGATACAAATTTGTTTTTTTAAGTGAAACAGACTTTTTAACAGTCACTGCATTCAGTCAGATCTGGTGTCAAAACACAGTTTTCAGCTACAATTTTTTAAAAATATATGCAAAATATAGTTTTGTCTGGTATCACACCGCTGCCTAAAAAACACTCTAAATATTATCTATAGTGGGAGGATAATTAGTTATAAGGCCTTTTCAACACTAATCAAGTAATAATGTCGGATACTTTTATATTTAAATGAAATAAATAGCTTAATCTTGTATGATATTCTTAAGGTGATTATTTGAATGGTTCTTACAATTCAGGAAGAGCTCCACACAAGAGCGACGGAGACGTGGCAGCTGACGGATATCACAAGTACAAGGTTTATTCGTCCACCACTATTTAGTTGCTTATAATTATTTAAAAAAACGATTTGCTTAGGATCATATTTGTTTTTTTGTTATTTATTAAATTTTTTGAAAAATTTTTAATTAATATATTTTAAATACTAAATATTTTTTAAAATTAAAATAAATTGATTTTTTAAAGAATAAAAATACATTTTAAATATTTAAATATTTAAAAAATAACTCATTGTCCGATCAAGACTGTCATAGATCTAAAAAAAGCTCCCCGCCATCATATAAATAAAAAAAATTAAAATATTTAGT
>NW_018211027.1:0-870 GCF_001263595.1 Phalaenopsis equestris | reverse complement strand
TAAAAGAAACCATTGCTTAGTTCTTCATCTTTTAATCAACCAAAGGCCAAAATGACCTAAATTTAGGTGAGGTTTGGCTTGACACAAATCACATATATCTACTTCATGCTTTATAAAAGTATCGAAATGACATTGTCAAAGGTTTAATTACTACGCTCATTTAGGGCAAGGAAAAAACTTCTCTCTAGAGCCTTTCATATTATTTAATTCTAAAAGAAAAGTTGTTCATTGCACACTTTTAAAATCTCAAAACACTCTGACATTTGAGTTAATGAAAATTTGTAAAAGCAAAATGTTGACCATTTGAACTCTATTTTCAGCAAATTTATCATGTATAATAAAAATGAGTGCCTCAATTATATGAAACTAATGATATTTCAAAGGGACATAAACATGCACTTAAATGTTCGATTGAAGACTTCACAAGACCATTTGAGAGATCAAATGATCTCTTAAATTTTATTACTTATAATCAAAATGAGATTCTCAAGAGCTAAAGATCACTCAATTGTGATATTATTAAAGTATTAAAATGCCTAAAACATGTCACATAATTAAGAGGGATTAACTTGAAGTTTTATATTAAGTCGTAATATATGATAAAAAAAGTAAAATTACTACTAAAGTTCATATGTGTGACTTAATTCTATAAATTCGGGGAGGCTGAGAATCAAGATGAGAGATTTCAAGCACTAAAAACATTTCAGAACTCTACCTACTAACATTGATGACTAATATCAACACCAACATTGATGCTAGCCATTACAAGCAACATCGTTGTCACCATTCACCACCAAAGCTAACGACCATCATCGCCACTAACATCAATTTCAACCTTCACCACCAACGTTGATACCCACATTCATCATT
>NW_018211026.1:0-870 GCF_001263595.1 Phalaenopsis equestris | reverse complement strand
ACTTATCAACAAACTTCCAAGTAGACAAAAATGGTCATCATCATTATGAGACAAAAATGTCACCAGCTAGCCATTGCTCGTAATCGACAGTCTATAACAAATGCATAATCACTAATTAAAGCAGATATTATAATAAGCTTCACACTTTCCTCCATTAATTAGCTTCCACAGATAGAACAAACTCTCAAATTTAACCATAGAAACAATAAAAAATTGACACAAAAAAAAATCTGACCGCATCATCAGAACAGCACAGCTCAACCCACTAAAGTCACAATGGCACAACTCAAATCACAACATATATCAACCTAAGCATATAAAATATAGCAGAAAGAAGATATATACATGACATATGGATTACATGATTTGAAGAATACTGAGAGACTGGGAAGAAGAAACAAGCGCCATTTGGTTTGAAGCCATGGCGAGGCCCTGCAACATTCTCATAATCTCCATCGTATCCTCGAGATAATATTTTGCTTTGCTCGGCTTCTGCCCAACGGTGCAGGCGAACACTTCGGCGACAGGCGATAAGGTGAGTCCTTCCCTTGCACTGTTGATCACCTCAAACATATCCTCGTCAGATCTATCATCACCAATGCATAGAACGAAATCGGGAAGCTTGTCCTTCTTCTGCATCAATGAGAGAAGGCACTCTGCAACTATGCCCTTTGTGACACCCTGCAAACAGTTTTTCATATAAGAGGGGAAACATTTTGCAGAAAATTAACCAGGGTGGAGACTGTAATTTCAATATACCTGAGGTTTTACTTCTACAAAATGTTGGCCACTCTTCACAGAAACGGGCTCATTGGATAGAACACTTTCCAGGTGATCTAGAAGTTCTTTGGCCTGGCATGAACCAAAATC
>NW_018211025.1:0-870 GCF_001263595.1 Phalaenopsis equestris | reverse complement strand
AGCCGATGTGGGACTATTTGTCCGTGACAATAAGCTGTAGTAAACTGTAGTAAATTGAGTGGACATCTTGATGAAGTTTGCCATTTTAAAAGAACGATTTGTCTTCTTGTGCTTTGCAGAAGTGTGTTGCATTATATAAATCAAATTGTTATTTTTTTTATGATTCAAAAGAAGATATTTGTAAGACTTTATTTTGTATAGTTATGAAATCCTATAATTGTGCATGCACATCTGATGTTTAAAAATAAAAGTATTATTTATTGTATATTTGGACAATTAATTTTTTTTTAATTTTTGACGGATGACATCAAATGATTCTGATATTCATTATAAATTGTTTTGATATGCCAAAAAAAAAAAAACAATCATATAGGCCAATGAGGGCTAAGCAGACTTTTAGGATCTTTTGGCCCAGCAAGCAAACCTAACCACGGTCGACAAACTGCTGGTTACGAGCAATTGAATACAGGTAATCAAATCTAAACGGTGCCTGACAAACATCATTCTATATACTAAAACGGAGAAGAGTTTGTTCGATGATCTCATCAAGGGTGACTTAGCCATTCCAAGTCGGTCTACTAGATAAGAGCCCACTCTTTCTAAAGGCAAACTGTCCTGAGAACAAACTCCAAATTAGGGGTTTAAGCAGCTTGAGAGATATGACACGGCTAAGTGTACAAGGTAATATGATGCCCTCATAATAGGTGTCAGTAACATTATTTATATGCAAATGCCGGATAAGACATATAATTGTAGCTAGCGATCATTAGAAATCCGACTACAATCATCATTCATGTATACTTTATTGGAAAATTAATATAATATGGTTGGACCTTTTAACTTAATATGGAAAAATAATAAAATCTCTCC
>NW_018211024.1:0-869 GCF_001263595.1 Phalaenopsis equestris | reverse complement strand
CGAAAGTCTTCTCAATGACATCACGTAAGGAGGAATATCTTTTATTGAATATTTCTTTTGTCTCAGGTTATATTGTTCGCTAGCTCAAAGTCAAGTATGTGGTATCTCGTATCAAGGTAGAGTTTGAGATACCCTCGCTGTAACGGATATCGAGCTTCAACAAAATAGTATTCACCTGATATGCATTGCATAATTAGTTGTGAGGTAAAGCTAAATTACGAGAGTAGTTGTGTCTTAAGCGTACCTGCAGAAGAATGTGGGAAGTTGTACTTGTTATTTTGCGTTGCACTTTTGAAAATTCTACTCATGCACATTGTTCTCCCAACCAGTTGACAAAAGTGAATCACATATTGAAGTCGCACACAACCATGATATTTTGCATTGAAACATACAACAACCATTCAATTAATATTCTCATTATTTGAAACACGTACATCAAAGTGCGTTCCATTGATTGCCCCGATACAATTATTAAAAGATAATGATGGATGATAGTGTTTTTTTTTGTAAATTGAATGTAATAAATTTAGGACATTACCTTAAAAAATGACATGTACCGTGCATCGTGTGAAATCTCTATGGGGGTCCATTCGAACGTTGGATCTGTTGGTTTTATGACTTATGCAAAAAAACTCACAGGTGCCTTCAACCCCTATGAGAAGTATCTGCATATTGTCTTAGGCTTCACTACTCCTCGTGTTGATTCATTCTAGGATAATATGTAGAGGGTTATCGCCAACACATCTTGCGAAGTCGTCCATGAAGAATCATGAAGTTCATGATTCCTGTGTAGTTTCTCCAACAGATCGTTGAATACTAGTTATGTGGAACATATTGTTGATTCTTGTTGGGTGGCCCGCAAGCAACTC
>NW_018211023.1:0-869 GCF_001263595.1 Phalaenopsis equestris | reverse complement strand
TTGGTTTCAAGACTACGAGGTAAGAAGTCTGAACTTTTTAATTGAAAGCTGACTTACAACATAAAAAGTATGGTTGGCAGCCACTCAATCAATCTTATATGGTTAACTAGCTATAGGATGTATTTTATTTTTAGTTTTCAATTTCATAAAGTTGTTCTTTGTCTCAAGATAGAATTACTTTCTTTTCTTGTGGAGTCATTGTGGGATGAACAAGGATTATTTTTAAATTTGTATCTTTTTTGTATTTGTCTATAAAAAAGGTTGGTTTCACATACAAATTCAAAATCTCACAAAATTCTCTTTCATTCTCCCTCCCCTTCCTTTAGCTTTGATTTCTAGCATACCTGAAAAATATCCCGTCATCAATCTTGTTGTTGTTAAGAGAATAGTAGCTTTTTTCTAGTGCCATTCTTGCTACTTGAAGATTTCAAATTCATCTAAAAATTACCCCCAAAATCAACAACCATCGAGTAGTTGTTTTTGCCATCAAAATCCTTATTGTTTAGCACCGAAGAATAGTTCATATGTGTTATTTAGCAAAAAAACAACAAACCGACTACTAGTTGTTGAAGGGCAAGTCAGACTGAGTGGAGCTTTTTTTGAGACCAATGCACATAGTCATTCTTGGTATTTACAACAAGAAAGAGGGAAACTTGAGGTAAGTCATGTACAACCAGAAACCTAATCTTGAGATATCTTTAATTTAATTGGTAGTTCAAAAGGGTTCTTGTGCATGTTCTATTGCCTTTTCTAACAATTGTAGCCTCTTATTGTAATACATTCTGGCTTCTTCTATTTTGAAATATCATAATTATAATGGGGCATTTACATACAAACCACACAATTTTTATGTATTTACATATCTAACA
>NW_018211022.1:0-869 GCF_001263595.1 Phalaenopsis equestris | reverse complement strand
CAATTTGGATAAGGGAAAAAATTTTAAGGAGTCAACTTTTTAAGGAGGCCAACACTAAGTGCAAGGTGATTCGACACATGGTGGGCACTAGGCTGCCCTGTATGTTAAGCGAGGAACAAGCAGCTAGGAGTTCATATTTTTGAAATGAAAACACTAAAAATTATTTTTAAAACAAAATAAAAACTTATCAAACATGTTTTATCTACAACTTTTAAAAGCAAACATAAAAAGAAAAAGAAAAAAAGTTATGTAGAATAGGCCCTAAAAGTTTATCTTTTATTTTTGAAAAATTTTAAATTATGTCAAAACTCAAGAAAAGGTCTCCACCTTCCCATGGAGAATACTAAAATAAGATATCGAAAAAAAAAAGATCTTCCAATCAAAGATGATAAACTTTAAATACTAGAAATTAAAAAGTAAGAAATATCATCTAAGAAATATAAAGTAAAAATTCCATTAAAAAAACTCTAAATAAGATCACGATCAAAGTAATTTTACAAGCTGAAGATCACAAAATATTAAGAAAAAATGTTTATTATATAAACACTAATTCCTAAATTTATAGCCCTCTCAATATCAATAAGAGATGCAAATCAAGATAAAACCATGCCTATCATAGGAAAATTAAGTAAACTTAGCCAAGTAAATAACCAACGCTAATCCATTATGGCATTAATATAGATCCAATGTGCAAATTTTCATTGTTATTGATAAAATGAATCCCTAATATTTCTTAATTCTAGAGTTTAAATTATATATATATATCTAATTTATATATATCTCTTTATAGTGAGCATTGAATAAAATGGACTAATTTCAACTTGTCCATGAATTTGTATACATAAATACAATCATAGGACAAGAAAGCC
>NW_018211021.1:0-869 GCF_001263595.1 Phalaenopsis equestris | reverse complement strand
CAAGCAGGTGAAACCACGTCTTTAAACTCGAGATGGGTTAAAACTCTGGACATGGCTCATCGCCCGGGAGCGACAAAATCCGCCAAGGGCGAGTCGTAATTAATCCAAGCAGAAAGTCTTATTGGATATCCCACACAGGCAGCGACAAAATTCGCCCTAAACCTTGCAAATAAGAGTATCCGATCGAGGCGACGAATTGACCAGATAGCCGAGAGTCGGGCTCCGTAAGACTTAAGCCAAAATAACAAGTGAGCCACGGTTCACCCGATAAAATAAATCGACTTATCACTCGACTAACCAACCAACCGAAGCGCGGGTAGAAACCTCCTGATTGTGATTGGACGACCGACCCGCTTTTGTCATGGCAGACGAGATCGTTATTCGACCGAACGCCACGGTAGACCAAACACAAGGCACAGTCGCCGCCAAGTCGATCACCTTAGTCAGTCGAATTCTAGCAAATCTATAAACCAATTACCAATATATCAAGAATCAAATTGTAATACAGATATGTAATGAAATACATACAATTTATTAGGACATTAATCATATTAAGAATGGTTCCATAATTGTTCCATCTTTTTTATAATTATACAAAATACGCCTCTATAAATTAGAGGCAAAAAATGAATAACTGGACACTCCCCTAGTTCACTCCACAGTAAATCTTGGTTCAGTTTATTTTCTCATTTACTCAACTTTAATCTCAAAGCATGTTCAAAAAAATAATCTAGGATCCAACACATTCCTTCAACTCAAGCATGTTTCTTAAACTAGTTTGACAATTTCCGTACAATATATTTTCATAGAGAATTTGCATACATTAACAAAATTCTTATGCATTTATACAATTAGTGCATATATATATA
>NW_018211020.1:0-869 GCF_001263595.1 Phalaenopsis equestris | reverse complement strand
GTGATTATTGATCGTTTGACTAAGTCTATACAATTATTGACTTTCAGAAAGATAGATTTTGTAGTCGAATTGGCCATAATTTATGTCAATAAAATTGTGAGACTACATAAAGTCACAAAATCTATTGTGTCAAATTGAGATAGTAGATTCACATCCAGACTGTATAAAAAAGTTCAAGAAATTCTAGGTACTCAACTGACATTCAGTACAAATTTTAATTTCTAAACAGACGGTCAGTCAAAGAAAACGATCCAAATATTGAAGGATCTGCTTCAAGTTTGTGTATTTGAGTTTGGTAAAAGTTGAGAAATGCATATACCTCTAATAAAATTTTCCTATAGTAACAATTTCCATACCATTATTGACATGCCTCCCTATGAAGTCTTTTATGGAAGGAAATGCATAACACCTCTTTGTTGAGCAGAAGCTGGTGAAAGGAAGTAAATTAGAGTTGATTTAGTTGACGAAACAACTAAAAATATCTGACAGATTGATGATAGACTGAGAGCTGTCCAAGATAGGCAGAGAAAGTATTATGATGTTAAACACCGACCGGTGAAATTTGAAATGGGGGGATTTGTTTTTCTGAAGGCCGGTCTGATGAAATGTGAATTCGAAAAGTTTGAAAAGTTGAGTCCATGGTATGTTAGTCCGTATGAAATATAGAGAAAATTAGGAAAGTGGCTTACCGACTTGCATTATTAGCACATATGTACGAGTACATAATGTGTTTCATATTTCCTTATTGTGGAAGTATATTGCTACTAAGGCTAATAAGGTTGTCATAGACCTCATAAATGTTCAACCTAACCTGACATTTGTGAATGAACTAGAAAGAATCAAAATTATGATGTGAAACAGCTTAAGAG
>NW_018211019.1:0-869 GCF_001263595.1 Phalaenopsis equestris | reverse complement strand
AAATGTAGTATTAGAAAAAGAATTTTAATAGAGTCTAATTTCTTCAAAAATTATTGTTCTAAAACTACTTAATTTTTCAAAAATTAATTTTTTTCCCATTATAAATAGTAAAATCATTTCCCTTCTATTTTCTATTAAACAAATTAACTTTAGTTTCATCCTTTTTACTACAACCTTCACTAAGTTTTCCTATTGAATTTTTATTATTAATATTTTAGTAATCTTATGACAACCCCACATAACAAAAATCATTTTCAAATAAGTTATTTTTTGTAATAACATTTAGGAAAAATAAAGTTTAACGTTGAAATTTATTTATCTTCATCCCTCTAAAATTGAGTTTATAAATATTTTACAATTAGTGTAGATAAATATAACAGGAAGAAAAATTAAAATTGTTGAATACCTACTAAAAACTAAACTGAATTAAAAAGGAAGCTTAAGCTTAAGCACATGTACTAATTTTAAAAGTAGGCATGTATAATTTTTAGGTTCGCAATTTAATAAGCTTTAGTATAAGTACTACTTGTGTGTGTGTGTTATTGTACCTGCTCTTCTTACATGACTTATTTTGTAAAGGCAACTAATACACTGTTGTCTAGTTGCTAGTGTGATTTTCAATAATTTTTCCTTTCTTCTTTTCCTTCCTTATTTTTGTCCCTACAGAGTTCCTGTGGCATAGTCTACACATGTTAGATTCTTATGTACTGTGAGATTTGTACTTAGCACTGTCTTTTCTTCATGTTTTTTTGAAAAATTTTACAGCAACGTTTTGCACTGTACTTTTAGAGATTCATGTAAGTTGTGCATTGTTGACCTCACTTTTTGTTGAGATCTAATTTTCCTCTTTAGTAGCCTAGGGTCTAGCC
>NW_018211018.1:0-869 GCF_001263595.1 Phalaenopsis equestris | reverse complement strand
AAAATCCTTTTTGGCGTGGCCCTCACCATTCAAAAAATAAAACTTACACACCAATTAGGTATTTCCAAATTTAGCTTTTGCCCCAAGAGGCCTCCCCTTCATCGGATTCCTGGATCATAGGAGTTAGGTCGCTATTGGTCTCAAATGGGAGAAAATATTGCGTCCAGATAATGGATGACCAAACAAGGGCATGAATAACACCGCACCATTTGCATATCTTCGTGGTGTGATCCATTCCGCCGTCCGAACATCCTGATGCTAGACATAATATTTTCTCCTCAGTAAGATGGTATCGTTGGAATGGTGAATATTATTAATATTATAGTGAAGTTTTTTTTAGATTATTTTTATTTAGAAGTGATTCGGTACATAAAAGTAAATTAATAAATAGCTAACATTTAATAACTTTCTCTTTACAAATTAGACAGATCCGAAATTTTCATGTCTACACCATTTACAAATAAAAATTTAAGCAATATATATTTAAACATGAAAATTTAGTATATAAATATATAAAAAAAGTGTGGTATTTATGTAAATACTTTTTTTAAAAAAAAAGTAGTGGGAACAATTTGAAGGGTTAAAAAAATATATATATTTACAAATTTTATAGCTATTTGGCATTATTATATTCGATAAAATAATTTAAAAAAATGAGAGGCTTAGAAAAGAATAAATACAGTCGCGGTCGTTCCGAGTCAGCATGATGATTAAAAGAAGAGATATAGGGGTGCAGTACGCCGCCGGTGTCCCCATCCGCATTACCGGTTTTAAAGCCACGTTTTTCAATTAGTTAAGCACGAGAAACATCTCCGGATACCATCAGCTCTAGCTTTATGGCCCAAATGCATCTCCCTTTGCACAATTTA
>NW_018211017.1:0-869 GCF_001263595.1 Phalaenopsis equestris | reverse complement strand
CCGATTCAAATGAGAGAGATTGTAGAGCAAATAAAAAATGGGAAGAGTTCTATCACACCTTATTAAGGGAGTTCAATTATTAAATCATTGATTAATAATAATTGTGGCTCATTTTTACATTAAATTCTCTAATTCTTATTGCAGCGTCGATTTTAAGAAGAAAATCAGAGAACTAAAATATATACATAAAAAAATGTGTCAGCGTTAATCCTGAGTATATATAATGGTTCAGAAGTAGAGAAAACTGTGAAGGAGAGCCCATCGACAAAAGACTGTGCGTTGCCCTGTCCTACCAAGTGAACTTTCCAGAGCCAAAGCCAGTAACGCCAAAACCTACCAAACCATGAGACAGACCATAGACAACTAGAAAATGTAAGAAAAAACCATTTAGATTAAAACCAGTCAAAAGGACATTTGAGCCAACTGTTACAGAAGAATTGATATAAGAAAGATATGGTTCCCTAGTATCTCTGACCATCTTAGAGACAGTCAGAAGCCCTTCATCACGAATCAAGGATTGACGGTTAGGCCATATCAACCGACTGACTCATATCGACCAAACTCACTCGATCGAGTTGATCCCATCTAGCTGAATGGATCTCAATCGACAAAGTTGGTCATGCCGACCCAAAACCAATTATGTTTAGCAGGTAAACCCAAAAAGCAGCCGAACAATAAGCTCATACATACAAAATACCAGAAATACCCTAGTATGGAACCTATTAAAGCAGGAGAAAAAATGTAACATCATCCAATTGTACCCTCTCCCCTATAAATAAAGATATGATTTTATGAATAAGACACGCTTAACAGGTTGTATTACTCTTTTTCATTCCTCTCCCTCCCTCCCTCCCTCCCTCCCTCTCCCT
>NW_018211016.1:0-869 GCF_001263595.1 Phalaenopsis equestris | reverse complement strand
ATAATTGTTGAACCAAAGAGCATTGTATCATAGCATGATACCGTAGCGAGAATAAAAGCGACATGTTATTAAAATAATGGGTTGATTCGTTGACAACATGCAAGTGGTAAATGATAAGAAGGGGAAAAAAAAGCTGCTCATAAGGGATAGCAATCAAGAGATGTAAATGTGCTTCAACATATACTGCAAATGCAATATAAAGCAATACTATTGCGACCTCATATGAAAAATATAAATAAAAATGAGAAAATAAAACAAATTAGATGTTAACAACAAATGATGAGAAGAGCATATAAAGTATGTTACATTTTATGGAACTTTATATATCAGTTTCACTGCATATGCAGTGTAGGTGGAAGCTATATTTTCATTTCTTTGCATTGATAGTTAATGGAAATTTTAATTTTGTTTTTTTACATTAGAAATACTCTTAAGTTTAATTTTTTTCTTAAATTGTCATATGTGCAAGCAAATTTGGCTTGAAAACTTACATTAAACATAGTTTTTAAGCTCATTTAACACAATAATTTTTTGTCTTTACAAACCATTATTTATCAATCTCAAATAAAATTTAATTTTATTTGCAAAAAATAATCATTTTAATTAACTAAATCTTGACTATTTATTTTTCAAATTTGAAACCTTTATTTCAATAAAAAATGAAGTATCTTAATTTTTTTTCTAAGACATTGATTAAAATTTCAATGTTCATTTATTATAATTTTAAAATGCTTTTAGGATACACTATTTTTAAAATATATACTATTGTGAAGTATTTACATATATATGATATAAATCTTATGTATTTATATATATAATGCCTAAACTTTAATATTTACTTGTATAATATTATTTTATTGGGAAAAAAA
>NW_018211015.1:0-869 GCF_001263595.1 Phalaenopsis equestris | reverse complement strand
TACCTTCTTTAACAAGATTAACTTTTATGTGACTAGGTTGTGTCCCTTGAGGTCCAATGCTCAAGAGATTAGTTGACCGCCTAAATTGATTTTCTAGGTTTCTCATGACTGTAGTCTGGCTTTATAATTGGTTCCCCATGTTGACTACCAAATCTTCCAAAGACAATTTATCCTTCATAATTTAAGAGTTAGAAGATAGTCCAAATGGGTAAGTTATTCTAAAATTTTCACTACTCCGGTTGTTCCAATTTCCTACAAGATTGGCTTGGGTGCTCTCGTATTGTTGATTTCCTACACTTGGGTTATTATTATTCCGATTGAAGCCTAGGTTGTAGGTTTTGAAATAGGGGTGATCAAACTAAGTTCTTATGACATATAAGGAAGAGGTGCTAGAATCACCTACTAGTCTATAAGCTATCTCAACACTAGGTAGGGATCCTTGCACAAAATTCATTCTTAATCTGTCTACTTTTCTCAAAATTTCATCAATTTGTGAGGCTAAGATAGTCAACACATCAGTCTTATGCTCACTAACTCCCTTATTAAGGGTTACTCTCTTGGGTGGTCATTCAAATTTATTTGTTCTTATTTCCTCAATCATTGAGTAGACTTCCTCGCAAGGTTCTAACATAAGGGACCCCCTTAGTCGTGACATTTATAATGATCTCAAAGAACCCACTAGTTCATTGTAGAAGGTTTGGATAATCAACCAGTCAGGTCGGACATCATTTGGACACTCCCTAAGTTGCTTTTTGAACCTCTCCCAAGCTTCATAAATTTTCTCTCCATCTAATTTGTTGAAGGACATGGTGTCTTTCCCACATTTGAAAGTCTTGAATGATAGAAAGTGTGGGAACTTGAATTTTTGG
>NW_018211014.1:0-869 GCF_001263595.1 Phalaenopsis equestris | reverse complement strand
TCACATCCTTTCCTTTTGTTTTTGAAAGTGCACTATTGAAATACAAAATATGTGCACATCAAAATATCAAAGTCAATATTTCAAAAGTTGGGAGTTTTCATGTCTACAAATTTAGTTTATAAAGAACCTAAAACTTTATAAATATCCTTATTTTAAATCTCAATTACATCAAAGTAGCATTAAGACACTAAACCATTCTAAGTTCAAAAATAGAGACATTTACATACATGCCACACAATTCTTTAAAAGGGATTTACATACATAAAATTTAAAACCCTAAATTTTACTTCTCTATCTCCTAAATTTAAATTTTTTTTTTCATTTAAACACTCAAATCTTTGTCTTGGCATACAAAATATCATCATCATTAATTTTTTAAAAATAATATACATATTTTCAAGAATAAATAATTTGACATTAATGTAGATATGAAAAATTAGATATTAGATATATAAATACGTAAGAATTGTGTCGTGTATATAAATATCCAAATAAATGAACGAGTAAAGTGTTAAAATACTTCCCTACTATTTACATGACACCGAAAATACTTCCCAATTATTTTAAAATTAAGCTTAAATGCTCTTCCATGGATATTATTTTGGCCACAATTTAGAGAAGATGAAGATTATTCTTCGATTAAAATGAGCCGATATAAATAATCGAAAACTAATTTTACAATTTACTCGTAAATAAATAAAAAACTCATGACACATGTATACGAAGAGTATGATAGCACGAATCTCACAGAAAATGAAAGACTCAGGACAAAGTAATGACCGATATAACATGCTTGATTATGAACGACAAATTAGATATTAGAAAAGAAACGTATAAATTGAGCAACTAGAAAAACATGCCAAAAGATT
>NW_018211013.1:0-869 GCF_001263595.1 Phalaenopsis equestris | reverse complement strand
ACCAAATAGTCAACTTAACCAGCTTGGTCAATTCATGAGCAAAATGGCCAACTCTTTTAATCTTTTTTAAAAGGTTAAAAGTAGGGCTATTTAGGCATTAAATTGACTTAAATTCAAAGCCCTAATTAAAAGCCACAAATTCAAACCCATGAAACTCAAGTCCAAAATCATCCTTGGCCCATCATACTTGAGTCACCCATGACCCAATGAGACCCACCATGACATGAAAAACCTATTAAAATCCATTAAAAACCATTCAAACCACTAATATTGACTTGGTCGAAGTCATCATGAAGAAAAGTGTGCATGGCATTCCATTTGGCTTCCTCCTCAACTTTGCCTTAGAACAAATTGGAGTGGCCATAACAGTCTAGTTCTGAGCTCATTATCCACCTTTCCTCCCATCCAATGAGCTCAAAATCATCCCTGGCCCGCTTCTTTTGCATGTTTAATTTTTGGCTAAAGATCAGTCCTTGAGGGCTTATGAAGTCCTCTAAGCCGCCAATCCATTCCCTCCATGCTCTCCAATGGCCTTCAATGGTTGTTTAAGGCCTTTAGTTGAGAGCCCTCACATGCATGAAAAACCTTACCTAGAGCCTTTAAATCCTCTGGCAGTCAACAACAAACTTGCTCCCCATCCCTTAGGCAAATGATCCCCCATATTCTCAGCCTCTTAATCCGATCAACAAACCCTAATTTCTCAAGATAAAACCAGAAAAATTTTCAAGTTTGAAATGAACTTAATCAAACATTGGATCTGAGTGTCCTAAGAGCTCCCCAGGATCCTCACGATACCTTCTTTACTAAAATTGAGCCATTCTGAGGTCCCAAACATAGTCTAAGCCAAAACCGAGCCACCATTTCACCAA
>NW_018211012.1:0-869 GCF_001263595.1 Phalaenopsis equestris | reverse complement strand
CGCTCTAGCTGAGGATAGATCCAACTTGACCCAAGCGGTTCACACCACTAGTTCAAACGGTACCGACATGAAACCAATGCAACCTTATCAGCATATCGGAATGTGCCACGTGTCATCAGTGGAACGGCGAGATCGGATGGATAGAGCTTGTCCAGGCCGATGTAAAAAGGTCACCGCTAGGGTTTCGCATTTTCTCGTGCATATGGCACTGCCGCCGCCGAGAGGAACAGGCGCGGTGCCGTTCAGGGCTGCCCTCCCAATTCTTCCTCTCATATCTATCTAAATTTTTTTGCTTCTTTCTCTAGATCTATCACTTCTTCTCCAATCCATAAAAAGCAAAATAACCCGAGAAAATCAGAAAAAAATTATCTATCTAGGGTTAGCTACTGATAGAGGAAGGTTTGCTATCTTATACGCTCTACGTATTTTTTCTTGTAATTGAAGAATAGGAAAAGAAGAAAAAAAAGGAAGAAAAAGGAGGAAAAAAAGGTGCAGGTGAGGTTATAAGTGGTCGAGCAGATGTCGCAAATCCAGGTACCGCACCAAGGACCTGTATCAGGCCCTAGCGCGGCGACGCAGAACAGCGGCGGAGGTGCGTCGCAGTTCCCTTCGACCTCCCTTTACGTGGGGGACCTTGATGTGAACGTCACGGACTCGCAGCTGTTCGATTTGTTTAGCCAGGTTGGGCGGGTGGTTTCTGTGCGTGTCTGTAGAGATATCAATACCGGGCGATCGCTTGGCTACGCTTATGTCAACTACAGCAACCCGGTCGATGGTAAATTATTTTTCTAGATTTTGGAGGAGCTCTCTTTGTTGTTGTTGTTCTTCTTCTTCTTGCATGCATGTAGCTTCAAATTGGGATTTTGAGT
>NW_018211011.1:0-869 GCF_001263595.1 Phalaenopsis equestris | reverse complement strand
TGTGTTTCTCAGATTTTGAGCCTTCCAAACTTTGTTGAAGCTATTGTCTTTTCCTGTTGCAAAAATTTTGGATTAATTTACTGCCGCATGTTATTTTTTCGTCTTTTTGTTAACTTATTAGAAGTCTTGTGTTAAAATTGTTGAAATTTCGGCCTTTTTGATGTAAGTTGTTGCGCCAATTTTTTACTGTTAATATTATCATATTGCATTTTATGTCGCTAACAGGTTAGAGATTTTACTACAGATTCTTTGGAATGGACAGATATTGCATTGACATTTATTAAATATATTTTTTATAATTTTGCTGATGTACTGTAGCAAAGGTATTTCCATTGTTGGAGCTCGGAAAGACCTTTTGGCGGGCATTGTCCTCCCAGAAATTAGAAATTACTCTTAATGAGTTGCAAAATAATTTATTAATTATTAATAAGTTGTGTTCCCCTGCGCTGCCTCCCTTGTCCGCATGTCCTTTCATTTTATATCTAAGAAAAATATTTAGAAATACTTAGTTTTTGATGCAAGAGATTTGCCTTCTCTGAAAAATGTGACTAGTTATGCCGATGGAAATAGGGTAGCAGTTCAATGCTTTTGTGATCCATTTTTATGGATGACTGCTTTCATGATTGATTTGAAAATTCTCTCTCCTGAAGCCTTGATAGAGTTTGCTATTCGTACGGCGATAAATATTTTGAGCGACACATTAAGTTTAAAATGTTGGATCAGTTATGATTATTTTGATAGTTCGTGCTAGCTTTTGTATTTTTTATTCTGGTTGAGCGTTGCTTGCATTGCTATTGTGTTCAAAGGAAGGTGCCATAAGGCTGATGATTCACTGAGGTATGTAAAAAAATTTGAAGGAAAATAAAAAA
>NW_018211010.1:0-869 GCF_001263595.1 Phalaenopsis equestris | reverse complement strand
TTTTTTTTTTTTTTTTGCATTATTTGTACAAATATACACATGATTTACATAATGCTGTCAGAAAGAAAAATGATTTGCATAAGAAAAAATGATGGAATGCCTACTTTCAAATAAGCAAAATTATGTACACAAAACATTCTTCCTTTTCATCCATTGATGAGTGTAATAAAAATAAGAATATTAAGATGAGGTCAGATGAAAGTGTAAGAAATTATGCTAAAGAGACAGTCGTAAAAAATCAAGATAAGATGGAAAATAAATTCTGTTATGTTTGGTTGCAAATACAAGAGAGAAACTAGCAATTCCAAATTCAAGAAGCAGAAGTTAATAAAGCCACTTCTAAAAAGGTTATTTGACTGTCCATCAGAAAAATGAAACTTAACAATTTCTTATTTAGTGAAGGAGGAAGCGAAAATATCTAATAATCCTAATAAAACCACTGGCATATGAATAGTATATGTATTCAGTACATTCTACTATAATAATTATGAATATAAGAAATATATATACATGCATATACATATATGAATAAACAAGTATGCATGCATGCAATGCAAAATATAGTGTTACAAACATTTTTTTCAATATATTGTGCATTTATACAGAACATTATTATTAAATTATAGACTTATCCATTACAATAATCTAATTATTTTGTTTAACGTATTTAATATATTTTATATGTATTATTATAATATATCATGTCAATATATAAGAAATTATGTATAAATCAATATCTAAAAGATAAAATATCATAATCAATGCGCTGAACTAATAAATAGAAATGCTTTATTAATATTATGCACATAATTACAGCTTTTTTCTTTAATGAATTATACTATTTATATATATGCCGTATGTGTCTGTAA
>NW_018211009.1:0-869 GCF_001263595.1 Phalaenopsis equestris | reverse complement strand
TTTAATATGTCAGCACAAATTTGTCCCAAAAACAAGCATGCATAAACATATTCAGGCTAGATAAATCATAGTCAAGGGAACTATAAACTTGCTACAAAAGCTATAAGAGTCCATTTTCATTTCTCACAAGCTAACATTTACATCACAAACACCCATTATTCCTATAGCCAACTCTAGCAATAACACCTACAATTTACCTTCATAATTATAATTCAAACCACACATACAAAACCCTTTTTAACTATTTACAAACTTAATGAAGAAGAGAACAAAAAACATTTCTTCAAAAAACTCAAACACACTGCTATTACTTGATCCACAATCACCCACATCTCCGAAAAACATGCTCCTCCCCCGTCTTCCTATCCACGTGTCGAATCCACTTCCGACCATCTCCTCCCGGAATGCTCTGCCCTTTCCCCACCGCAACATGCAGAATCAGCACCCCACTTTCCACTGGCACATACGCAGACCTCACTACCCTCCTTCCTCCCAAACCCACCACCGCCACCTCCGGCCTGCCCTTCCCGCTACCAACATGCCGACAAACCACCACCATCCCCCTCACTCCCATCCTCACCTCCCTCAATATCCTCCCCGCATCCCTCCGCCTCCAATCCACCACCACCAAATCCACCCCTTCCAACTCCCGCATCACCTCCTCCGCCTCCCCGACCATCACCTCCACCGCCTTCGATCTCACCACCGTCGCATACTCCTCTGCAGCACTCTCATCCGGTAGAACGCACACATGCCGCCCGCAGGTATGCCGCGCTGCTTCCGATAAGCCGGCGCTTGTCGTAGCTCCGCTGCCTCTCTCCCACGCCTCGACAATAACCTTCGCGTTCCACCCGCCGGCCATCGCCGCC
>NW_018211008.1:0-869 GCF_001263595.1 Phalaenopsis equestris | reverse complement strand
AGCTCAAGTCCAAGTTGACTCGCTCAAATTTTGATTTGAGTTAAATTTGATATTTATCTTTTTGGATATATTGTATATTGATTATCTATCATATGTTTTGTTAATTATTTGTTTGATGGTTATGGGGGGTCATATCTTTGCGCATCTTTGATATTGTTTCTTTAATATTGTCCTAAATTTGCTTCCAATCGTTTCTCCTAAAACCCACCTTCTTTGTTTCACACCATGATCAGGAATTACTTCTCATGACTCTGAAGCATCCTGACACGAATGAGGAGCAAGAGATCTTCATCCGTGAGGATTTGTTGAGTCTGTGGCTAATGCTGCCACCCATAATCACTGCTTGTCGCTGTCGTTGCATCTGCTGCCGTCTCTGGTCGCCGCCGCCGTCGCTCATCTCCATTGCCCAATTTCCTGTGCTTTCAGGCTTTACATTAATTTCATTTTTTTTTCAAACTATATATAAATATAGATATATATGTATATAAAATTCTTGCATTTATTTTACATCTAACCAAAATTCTCAAAAATATTTCAAATGCATAATGTTTTACTTGTGTTACATTCTGTTTGCTGTGCATTCATTTTTCATCCAATCAGAGGTTCCCTTTAACTCTTGCACATATTCATATTTAATGATGGACATTTTAAACACTTTTTAAAACATTCACATGATTTCCTAGCTTGACAGAAGTTTTAGGGCCTGTTTGGTGCGGCTGCAGTTTAGCTTAGTAAAAAGCAGCTGAAATATAATCTAAGATTCAAAAAGATGCAGTGACAATTTCAAGTTTTTTTTTTTTTTTTTTTTTGAAAAGCCAGAGAGCATCTAGAAAGCTGTCATCACACCTAGCCGGAAACGGTGAGAAAAC
>NW_018211007.1:0-869 GCF_001263595.1 Phalaenopsis equestris | reverse complement strand
GCCAAATTCAAGTACCTATCCACCTCCCTCCTCTCCCTCCACCTCGCCCTACAAATAACACACTTAGCCCCTCTCCTCCCCCTGATCCTCTTCCACCTCCCCCAACACTCCTCGTGCAAACCATTCCCACAAACCCCGCACCTTACCACTCTCTCTTCAATCTCCGTTTCCATCTCCTCCAAACAAACCGGACACGCTCCTCCCGACGATCTGTTCTCCTCCCCGTCTCCAGATCTGGCGACGGTTGCCGAGAAGAAGAGCTGACGGAAGCGTTGGAGAAGGCGGGGATTGGCTACGGACTCTGGGTTTGTGGGGGAGGAGAGAAGGCGAGGAAGGAATGAGGGGCGGAGGAAGCGGCGGAGGAGTGAGGGGTGGTGATGGGGGAGGCGGAGGACACGGAGGAGTATAAAAAGGATGTGTTTGCAGGGGATGGTGGGATCTGGGCAGGAGCACGTTGGGGTTTGGGAGAGGATGACTGTGTAGACATTGGAGGTGGAGCCAAGGATGTGGAAGGTGTGGCCGGAGCGGTGGAGGAGGAGGAGAGGGTGGTGGAGGGCGCGGAAGATGCGGGAGTTGATTGTCATGCGAGGGGAGGGCGATTCGTTGGAGCCGATGGATTCCATGCTAAGTCGATCGATCGATTGATGCGGATGCGATGGGTTTTGTTTTTGTTCTGGGAGAAAAGGTGCTTTGATTGAGAAAAGGGGAAGCGGGAAGGTTGAGGGTTGCAGGGCACGTAAGGTAATGAGGGTTGGATTGAAGGTTCATCGTAAGCAACTAAAATATGCGGTTTTTTTGGTCGGGGGAGCAGCCATGATCGGCTGAATTTAATTACTTGGGATGCAGATTTGTAGAGGATTCCATTAATT
>NW_018211006.1:0-869 GCF_001263595.1 Phalaenopsis equestris | reverse complement strand
AAAAAAAGGACAGCTACATCAGTCCAACTCATACAATAAAATATAAATAAATATTCAAAAAACATAAAAAGAAAAGTGAAGCACAACTCAAAGTTAATGTTCTTTTCCCCCTCCTTATTACTAAAGAACACCTTCTTCACCTTACTCTCGATGCCCTCAACTTCAAAATTTGGAGAGGAGTCTTCTAAAGCATGGTTGTAAGTTCCTCTATGTTAGCACAAGTCTGATTGTGCCTTGCTTGAGTCCTCTTCAGAAATTCCTAGATGAATCCCTCCTCGATGCCTTCCTACTCTTTCACATCAACGTCTTATATATGATTGCGAGCTTCCTAAATACAATCTTGAATGACACTCTTGAACTCAATCAAGATGTCGAAGTTCTTCACAACTCTCAACTTACTCCAACAATGTTAACCTCCTTCTCAGACATTAATTTCTGAATCTCCTTCTTGAGAGTTGTCAGCTTGAATCTCATAGCCTTCATACCCTTGGTGCTCTGGTTAAAGTTGGCGTGTGCCTCTACCAACTCCTCTTTGACATTCTTCAAATCATAATGCTGCAATGAAAAGGAAGTCGCCACCAAGAACAACTTTGTCCTACACTCCACCAACTGAGATTCTAAGGTCAAAGCCTCCTCTACTTTAGAATCATATTAGCACTTGTACTCATCTTAGAGGAACTTAATCCTTAAAATTTTCGAGTTACAATGTCTCAAAGAAAGATTAAGCCCTACATAAACATAGCTTAGTAGTTACTATTTTTAACTATGTATTTAAGTTTTGCTAGTAGTTAATGATTTAGTTTTGTTAATATATTACACATTCAAAATTAGCGGCAGTAATTTCGTTTGATTTCTGTGAATTTCCTAGT
>NW_018211005.1:0-869 GCF_001263595.1 Phalaenopsis equestris | reverse complement strand
TGTAAAGTAAGACATGTGTGATCCTCCACTCATCCTTCTCAGTACTGTCACTCTTTGGCTCATCTACTATCAGGTATCTTTGTAGTCTCTTCCCTACTATAGCAGCATCGATACGACACAACAAACTCAGATATGTGGTCGATCAATCGAGTTTCATATCCACAAGAGGGAGATCTAGCTTCACCTGTGTCGCGTCGAAGCAATACCAGGGTCGTGGCTCTCGTCGAGATGCGAGTTCCTTGTATGAGCCTGACAAAGACCTTTAGAACTTTGGGATTCATCTTCCCCATAATTTTCAATTCCTTACTTCCAGCACTATCTCCATCTCCCGATATTTTTAATCACAAGGATCAAGTCTAGATCACACGCGACTTCCTTCATGCAAGTTCGTGTGATCTGCTTTGCCTTAGCTCGCATGAAGCCGCACTCCCTCTGTCTGAGCCGTCTTTAAAGCCTCTGCTAGTAACAAGCAAAAAAAAAAACGAGTTTAGGTCTCTTCAAGTCGATCTGGGTCTGTATACGCCGATCCTAACTAGATTGTGCGATTCGCTACTACTTCTCGAGGAACACCATTGAAGGAAGAGGGAAATAGGAGTTTCACGTCTCTCTGCGCCAATCTCTACTAGTTCGATCGACGAGAGGTGGAAGTTTCAGGTCTCCCTACGCTGATCCCGACTAATCGATTGAGGAGAGGCGGCTAGGGCTCTGATACCAAATATAACTTATTGATAAAAAAATCACCTTTATTTCATTGATGACGGGCTTATATAGAACCTTACAAGTTGCAACATTTACAAATAAATTTCTAGACTTCATCATTTATGAATAGGACTCTACATTAGAAACATATCTCAACAAATTTTCCTCAA
>NW_018211004.1:0-868 GCF_001263595.1 Phalaenopsis equestris | reverse complement strand
TTTTTCTTCTATTTTCTTTTCTACCTCTTCCACTACTACTTCTATTTTTTCTTCATTTTCCATTTAATTTTCTAATTTATTTTCCTCAACATTTTCTTCTTTAATCGTATTCTTCTTCCTTCTATTTTATTCTCCTAAAATTTCCCTTCTTCAATCTACTTATTCACATGAACTTTTCCTTTTTCAATATTCTTGTCCTTCATTTACTTATTCTCTTGAACTTTTCATTCTTTGATCCTCCTCTTCTTCTTCTACTTTACTCTCCTGAACTTTTATCTTTTTCAATCCTCCTCTTCTTCTTTCTTCTTCTTCTATTATTCTTCCATGCTTCAACCCTTCTCCTTCAATCTACTTCTGCCACTATTTATTCTCTTGAAGTTTTTCTTCTTCAATCTACTTCTCCCTCCACTTACTCGCTTTAAATTTTTCTTTTTCAATCTACTTCCTCTTCTTCTAATTCTTCTCTTAAACTTCTTCCTCTTTAATCTTCTTCTTCTTCTTCCTCTACTTATGCTTATAAACTTTTTTTTATTCAATCTAAAGTTTCCTCCTATTATTCTCCTAAACATCTTCTTCTTCAATCCTCTTCAATTAGAAACACACTCACCTCACAAAGAGTGCATCTAATAATGAGTGTGCTTCTAATTGCCTCCATTATTTGCTATTTTAGTTCTTGATATGTTGAGTCACAAAATTACAGGTATAATTAATGTTGTCGGGAGCTTCTAGAGGTGCGCGATCTTCTCATTGAGTCGCTCCTCATCATGTTTGCGGCATGATTCAACGCTTACCTCATATTTCAAGGTGTTAAACCTAAATTTGTATGTAAATCACACCCAATTTATAGAACACAAATAAGGAGGGAAAG
>NW_018211003.1:0-868 GCF_001263595.1 Phalaenopsis equestris | reverse complement strand
ATTGTTTTCAGTTTAGCAACTGGTGTGAAGGTTTCTGTTAAAATCTGACATCAAAATCAACAGGCCTTTTCATATAAATTAGGGCAAGCACAAATATTCTCTTCAATAATCCAAACTACTCAATAAGAATACAAAAAAAACAGTTGCAATTCAAGAGAAGGTGATCTCTCCCAATTCCGACAAGTCGAGAGATAGGATTTCTCCCAAATCCTAAACCTAAGACTTGAAACTCAATAATCTCATGCCTTAACTAAAATCTAAACCTAATAAGCCCATTTATACCCAACACAATGATAATAAAAAACTAAGTTGCCCTTAAGCATACAAAAGATAAAATTATCGTTAGGCTAAGCACCAGCATAACAATAATCCTCCATTCAAAAGACATTTTATCCTCTCAAGGTGGGAAAAAAGTGAGTGTTCCTCATCCTCCACCACAGTTGTGTCTCTGTTTCTACTTCCTCTGTCTTCCCGTCATGCATTATGAGAACTTGTAATTTTCGATCATTGCAACTATGTCTTGGGTTAAACTTCTCATCACACCGAAAAAATAACCCCTTGATTAGCTACTCCAGAAACACTATCTTTGTAAGGCGCATGAGTGTCATTCTCAATCGAGGCCCAGTATTACTGTCCTGTGCAGCCTCCGTCTGGACTTCCATTATTTGAGCTTTTGGTATCGTCATGGTTGTAACGATTCGATACGGCGCCACATTTATGCTACTCATGTTGGTCTTCTTCGTCTAGTTTTTGTCCTCCATCATCTGGGCTAGCTCCATCATCTCCCTCAATTCCAGCGGTCTCAATAGTCAGAATGTTGCCCATATATTGGGATTTAGGCTCTTCATGAAATTTCCCTCTAATACTA
>NW_018211002.1:0-868 GCF_001263595.1 Phalaenopsis equestris | reverse complement strand
TCTAAAATTCAATTAGATATTTCTTTTAAAATATTAAAATAAATCCATGTCACTTCCTGGGTTTATTTTAGTGCGACAAATTTGAATTATAAAAATTCAATCAATTACATTATGTTTTAGTGCGACAAATTGTGTGTTATTATGAGCGCAAAATAAATATTATTTAAAAGAAATATTTTAGAAACTTGATGCCAATTGTTTTCAGAAAAATAAAGAACCTCAACTAGTCAACTTATTTCCATATTTATGCATACATAGCCAACTTATTGCCATATCCTTACCAATTGTCATGACATTTCCTAATTGCATCTTTTTTTTTTTTTTAAGAGCATAAATCGCCCCTCATTTTATTAACACGAGGAAAAATAACAACACCTGGAAAGAGTTCCTAACTGACACGCCCTACAAAACACCAATAAAAAAGGATCTCGGCATAATTCAAATTAGATCCAAGCTTAGCTGCCTAATGAACCACCAAGTGTCTTCTCTCTTAGTATGATTCCATGTGATGTATAAGCTATTGGTAATTGCATCTTATTTATCAAATTCATTTTTAATGTGTGTATTTGAAAACTTGAAATTATGTTTGAAAATAAAATTGAATTCGATGGATAGGATTAGCTCCACGTGCAACTGCCATAATTGTCTGCCAGACCTGCGAGGGTGACATATTAATAATTTTAGAGTATGCAGACTTTAACATATAACTGAAGAGCTAATAAATGAGATGATTAAGGGTTTTTTACTTTGAACATCTGAATGAGAAAAGTACACAGGCTTAGCAAGTTAAAATGATTCCATTATTTAGATATATATCACAAGATTTACTTGACCTTGAACAATATAGAATAACATTACAAGAGTTGAA
>NW_018211001.1:0-868 GCF_001263595.1 Phalaenopsis equestris | reverse complement strand
CAATGATAGTGGAGCTCGACGGTGGTGAAACTCAACGGACATGGTTCGACGACGATGGAGCTTGATAGTGCAGGTTAGACAATAGTGGAGCTTATCGGCGATGGAGCTTGACGGTCACGATTCGACGATGGTAGAGTTCAAGAATCCTTAAGAGCTTGTATCTCCATTCAGCATTCTCCTCCAAGTCCCAAGCCATGGTCTTGAGCCCCTCTTTTCATAAAAGGAATGAGGGTTGATTTAAAGATTTTATGAGTTACATCATCTGTAATACTACATGAATATGAAGCACTCCATCAAACAACCAAGAGCAATTTCTTTGATCAAATAGTTTTCTACGAGCATTTAAGTGTTTTAATGATGTCCAAATTGAGATACGTTGGACTTGTTGGATTCGATTCGATGAGACACTCAATTTGAATATAAGTTGTCAAATTTGGAATTCATTTGGTCATTCAAACGATCATCCAAATACTCTTTAAATGAGTTGATCTGGGCTTAATTAGGCCTATAGATCAAGTTTAATGTTGTTGGGTTCTTCTTGCTAAGACGCTCAGTTTGATTATAAATTTAATAAAATCAGAGCTTTTATCATCATAAATGCACATTCAGAATAGTTTTTTGATCAATATGCTTTGAGATTCGTGCATAATTATAATCATTTCTTAAGGATGTATAAAGCTTCATTGAGATCATTGGAACTAAAAAATTTTGAATATAAAAATGAACATATTTTAATCAAGCAACAAGAGTCTCAAATTAATGAATAGTGTGTACTTATTATTTAAAAAATCCTTGATTGATCAGTAGAAAATAAATCAGGAATTTTTTTTGCAAACGCGAAGATAAAAATACGTTGAATTTTTTTTTT
>NW_018211000.1:0-868 GCF_001263595.1 Phalaenopsis equestris | reverse complement strand
AGAGCACGTTCACGCCAATTTTAAGCACCAACACCCACATTGTGGTGCATCCATACCTAGTCATTACAAATCTGAGGCGCCCACACCATCTTCACGGTGAACCTTTGCCTATCTCAATAAACCAAACTTAAAAGATTTTTTTATTGTTTTTGTCAAACTTTGCCCATATATATGCTTATAAGGACATGTCTAGGGAATCTTGCGTGGTGGGAAGTTATAAGAGGAGAGAGATTTTGGTGAGAAAGAGATCTCCCCAAGAGTTTCCTCCCTCTCTTTGGATTGAAACCTTAAGGGATTGTTTTTTCTTCCCGTCTCCTTTTTTGTTGATATTCTTGAGAGCTTGTGTATGAGAAGAAGAGCTTTTACTCTAGTGGAGAAAATAAGTTTTGATTTTAAGCTTTACAATTCATTGTTTCTTGCAATGATGATTTGCATGGTTTTCTTTTCTTTGATTTTCTCTACTATGTGTGGATAAATTCTCTTCAGTGTCAATATGATGCAGTGTAAGTGAATTTATCATGGTTTTTCTGAGATATTATTCTTATAGCATTTTTTGAGCTTTCATGGCTTTATGTTGTTGGTTAACCTTCAAATTTCATTTACTCCTAGTTTGGCTAATTAGAATGTTAATATCTTTTATGATCTATGACTTCTATCTGTTGTATATTGTACTGAATAAATTAATCTCAGAATCCTAGTAGAATATACAAATTTTGGTAAGATTAAACAACCTTGATGAGGGATGAAGGAATCATGAGAAATGTTGCAGGGTTATGTGAAACTTAATTTTAAATATTTCTAATTCTTATTTTGGCCTCGGCATAGACATAAGAAGAAACTTATACTTTGTTGACAACTATCGTGTAGG
>NW_018210999.1:0-868 GCF_001263595.1 Phalaenopsis equestris | reverse complement strand
TATATATATTTGATCCATTTTTCATTACCTTCTACAAAATTTACAATTACAAATCACCTCTAAAAATGCTTAGAACCTAGTTGAGACGTCTGGAATGTAGTTCAAGACGTTCTCAGAAATTTTTAAATCATCTCGACTTCATTTAAGCTCATTGTGAATTATTGGATTTATCGACCAATTTTAGGTAATTTAAAATATTAATAACAAAAAGGTTCCTTTAATAACTTTATCTCTCAAGAATTAAATAGCCCATGGGTGAAGTCCTTTCTTAGCTAGTGCTCCTTATGGAGAAAGTTATACAACTGTTACTGAGAGGGTCACAGTTGTAAATATTCACTTTGGCAATTAGCTCGCCTCTCATCAACTTATTGATTTGCTTTCAAACCTCCATTTAAATTGACTAACAAGTAAAATTAATAAATTAGCCTCCCACATTCATATTCATAACCTTAAATAACTGAAAGGCCATTTAGGGCACTTTTGTAATGTGAAAGATCCTTGTTTATATATAACCCTAAGCCAAGTTAAAGCTTAAGAAATTTTAGAGCATTTAGCTATTCATTTCTTACTTAAGAAATTTTTTTAAACTATGAAATTTTGAGTAATAGATGATTCATTATGGCTCTCTTAGGACTTTAGGTATGACTTTATAGCTTAAGTGAATTTGACATTCACCCAATTAATTGCACAAGTCTTTCTAACCTATGGTAAGAGGCTCAATTCAGAGAATTAAATGTCCCCAAACCATAGTCCTCACCACTTAATATTCCAACCGTTGGTGTTCCTTTAATCCTCAATATTTTCCAAATTTAAAATTTTACTCTCCCTATATTTTAGTACCTTGTTGGCCACCCTAATTAACCCTTAA
>NW_018210998.1:0-868 GCF_001263595.1 Phalaenopsis equestris | reverse complement strand
AACTTTGAAAAAGATTAAATACAACTTTTCATATCTAGGAAAGGTGGTATGTAAGTAAAAAATTGAAGTTTAGGCGTTAGATGTGTGAATACATAAGAATTAAGCGGTGTGTATATAAATCTTGCTTTTCTAAATTTGTTGTGGCCTTGAGAACAAGAAGACATCTTCATCTTCGTCTAAGTCATCAAGATTAGCTGGAACATTCAAGATTTGAATAGCAAAGATGTTCAAAGATCAGATGAATTAGGAAGGATAATATAAAAGCTCCACTTCAAACAATATTCTTCATATATTTTTTATTTAAATAGATAGAAAGGATAATTTTATAATACATTAAAATTTAGCAAATTAATAATTTAATTTAATTTACATAATGGGACATTGCCTCACTAATGAGTGGCAAAAGGTAAATTGCTGCACCCGCAGGGTGAATGCCTTCAATTACCATTTAAAATCCTAAAGGCCACTTTGGCAACTTCGTTGGTTTAAGTGTGTTCAATTTGGCAATTTTTTTAGGATTTAAATCCGATAGTTGAATTTAATTTATATTTACTATTTCTTTAATTATATTAATCATTAATTAGTAACTTGTTGAATTAACTAGTCATTAATTAAAACTTATTTAGACAGATCAATCATTGAATAGTCTGATTAGTTATATTAGCATAATATAAAACTTTAATGATGTAGTTCAGTTTATCAATTTAATTAGTTATAAAAAAATCAGATTAAATCATTAAAATTAATTTAATTAGCTTAATATTTCTATTAAACTAATACTAATTATGAGAAACAATTACAAGAAATACTTGGAATGTATCCCAACAGTAGGCACAAGTAACCGTACCATTTGGTACATCCTCAGATT
>NW_018210997.1:0-868 GCF_001263595.1 Phalaenopsis equestris | reverse complement strand
AAAAAAAAAACTAGCAGAGATGAAAAAGGGTGCTATCTTAGCAATTTCATTGTTTCTTTCTCTTGTATCAACTTCATTATCTCGGCAGATCGGAGTAGCCTCCTACTATTTTCCTTATGTTCGTAAGTGCAAATATCATCTCACATATCTAATCATTTTCACATTTTTATTTTCATTATTACAACTTTCTTATGATTTGCAGCATCTGCATGCTTCAATTTTGATGATAACGGAGCATTATTAGCATCTGTTAGTGATGAATTGTGGGATGGTGGCAAATCTTGTGGGCAGTATTATGTGGTTTATTGTGATGGTGCAACAAATAAGGGCATACGTCAGCCCTGCGATAACCTCATAGGTACCATCTATGGAGTCCCTGTAAAAGTTGTGGATTACTGTGGTACTTGCGGTAATAAAACAATGCTTCTCTCTCAAGATGCCTTCAAGTCCATAGCCAACTTAGAAGCCGGCAACATTCCAATTCAATATCGAAAATTGGAGTTTAGAAATTAATGAGTTATTCATGTTCTGCACTCCTGCATGATGATCTTCAGCAGGTATTTTCATAGCAATTTTCTTTTTTTCTTTGTGTCAATTTCAATTTTCTTTTTCTTTTTGGACGGGATTATCTGCCTTCTAACCTTTATTTGATGCTATTTTTATTTTACAGAAGATTTTGTTGCTGAAAAATGCGAAAAATTATTACATTAGGACTCCGCATATAGAGCTGCTTGCGGAGTACAATCTCAGGGTGACACGTGGAAAATTGGGTCCACCTGCATAAGAAAGGAAAGTAAGACTGAAAACGTGCGACCCGGCCCGACTGAATATTCCCTCGTGTTATTCTGAATATTTTTCGCGTTATTCA
>NW_018210996.1:0-868 GCF_001263595.1 Phalaenopsis equestris | reverse complement strand
TGCGAATATGATCATCTTATGTGAATTTCAACGAGCTACTGGTTGATTTTGCCCCGACAATATTAGACATCACCTGCTTATGCACCGAGGTTCATAAAGGTCCTCGGTGGAGCTCTAGTGAATTTCGCCATCACCGTCGCTCACCTTGGAGGCCACGCCTCTTTTTTCATGGGGAAACTCGGCGATGACGAGTTTGACCGCATGCTGGTCGTGATCCTTCGTGAGAATGACTTCTCTAACAGTGTTACTTTTGACGCCAGTGTGCGCACTGCGCTAGCTTGTGTCACGCTTCGCTTTGATGGCGAGCACGAGTTTATGTTATATCATAACCCTAGTGTCAATATGCTTTGTATGTCAGTAGAGCTCAATCTCGACCTTATTAGCAGGGCAAAAGTCTTTCATCACAGATCCTTAAATTTGATCACAGACCATGTAGGTCAACTCATTTAAAGGCCACGAAGGTTATCAAGGAAGTAGGAATGTTGCTCTCTTAAAACCCAAACATTTGGCTGCCATTGCGGTCTTCTGCAACAAAGGCGACGAAACAAATTTTGAGCATCTGGGACTAGGCTGCTGTCATTAAAATTAGTGACATTGAGTTATTAACTGGCAAGGATTTAGTGGCCTTATTGCTGTGGCGGCTTACCTTGAAGATTCCACTGGTCGCCCTTGAGTAGGGTTGTAAGTATTACACTAAGGATTTTCAAGGGGTTGTTGATGCATTTAAGGTCAACACAGTCAACACCACTGGAGTTGGCGATGCATTTGTTGTTGCCCTACTCTGCAAGCTTATTGATGATATGTCTGTATTGCATGATGAAAAGGAATTGAGAGAAGTGCTGAGATTTGCAAATGCTTGTGGAGCAAT
>NW_018210995.1:0-868 GCF_001263595.1 Phalaenopsis equestris | reverse complement strand
CTCATCAAACAAAGAATCAGATAATCCATCGCTCAATATGAAAATGGATCATTGATTCTAAAGGGTAAACCTACCTTGAAGAATTCAATGTTGTTCAATATTTAAAAGTATTTTATGCCTCTTCTCTTCAAATCCTTATGAAATGGAGTACCCTCATCAGCAAATTTGCACACTTTCATAAAAGTCTCAATGACATGGGGAGTAGTGTTGCTCTATTATTTTGCCAATTCATAAACAACCTGACTAGTGTCTCTTTCAATTGGTATACCAAATTTCTAAATGAGTCTTTAACGACCTAAAAATTAGATGTTGCGTGACCACTTCATGAACTTATTGAAGCCCTAATTTTAAGGCCTCATAAGTCTCTTGATTATTTGTTACTCTGGATTCAAGGATGATCAAATATTAAACAAGCTCTCCAGTAAGACTACTTAAAGCTAGCCCACTCTATGTAGAGTGACAGTACCTCATTAGGCTTAGAGCTTTGTATAAATGGTGGAATGACTAATAACAACTTCAAATTCAAGAAATCTTGCTCTCATCATTCATCCACTCAAACTTTTTTGCTTTCCTTAGCACTTTCAAGAAGGCAGCACATTTTTCACCTGATATGAAAAAAAATTGACTCAAAGCTACAATTTCAGCGAGATTTTGCATTTCTATAGTTTTCCAAGGAGTAGTCAATTTGAGGAGTACTCTAACTTTCTTATGATTAAGTTTCATACCTTGAGGTGTTAAGAGGTAGCCCAAAAAATTGCCTAGTTGAGGCTCTAGACGTGTATTTCACTGGGTTCAATTTCATATAAACTTTTAAGTATTTGGAAAGTTTCTTTCAAATCATTAATATATTAGGCCATCTTACTTTTTA
>NW_018210994.1:0-868 GCF_001263595.1 Phalaenopsis equestris | reverse complement strand
TTTAGATTCGACTTATGTTAAGAAAGGTAGAGTTACGCCTAAGAAGACCTGGGCATGTTATATAAAAGATGATCTTAATTTACTAAAATTATATGAAAATATGAAACTCAATCGGACACAATGGAGAAAAAAGAATCATGTAGCCAAGACCACTTAGTGGGATTACTAAATCTGATTATGAGGAGAATTTATTCCGTCATTGCTCGCAAGTTTCATATCCGCTGCATATTGAATTTGATAAATTTGTATTTATCAAATTTACTAGATTTGATAAATCATATTTAATGTAAATCTAAGTTGCATCCAAACCCATGTAAGGGTTCAAAGTTCATGCTGCCTACAAATCTTAGAGAAGATAGTCTTATAATTTTTCAAAAATTATGTGTGCATCAGTCCTGAAGCATTTCTTCTGGTAATGATACTTTCAAAAGCATTAAGATGTCACTTTGCCTAAGCTGCTGCATAGATTGACACTAATCTTTAATGTAACATAGCAGGGCAAACTGCCTCTAAATTTTTTTTTAAAAAAAAAGTCTTGTTTCTCCTTAAGAAATGGCTGTTTACAAGTAACAGTGAATGATTTGAAAAGCTTTTGCAGAAATGTTGTGGGCGTATACGGCTACATATCACGTACAGACTTAAGCCACTGCATTTGATTCTACTTTTGTGTTGGAGGTGATTCTGATTTTAGAATTTGAGCTGCCATCATTATCTGAAGCCTTAAGTCCACATACTGGGAATTTTCTTAGGGCACGTCGTTATGTCCATATAGCCTAAAAAATATTAGGTCATCTGGAGTCTATTAGTGCGTCGCCATGTGTCAAATAGGCCCCACAAATTTTAACTCTTGTGGTGGCCCACTTGACAC
>NW_018210993.1:0-868 GCF_001263595.1 Phalaenopsis equestris | reverse complement strand
AACCTCATTAGACAGAATGTTGAGGAGAAACCCATAAATTTTCCGTGTTAGATTTCTATGTAATAGAGTTCCATCTTAGATTTAATATTGCATTTTCATGGGCTCAATTAGTGATAAAAAATCAAGGTTTGCATAATTAAAATTAGGTACATAGAACAACTATATAGAAATTACGTCAATTAAACTTTATGTAGCTTGTTGTGTAGCCGATGAATTTGGTTTGTAGTCAACTATTGGTTGGGAGCTTTATATGAGTTTTGAATTTTATAGTGAGTACACTTTGAGTTACAGACTTTTTATGGTGAATAAGTGTGTATTGTGAGTAATGCCATGAGATCTTTAGGTGAGTTTGGTAGTTCAATACCTCGTACTTTGTATTCTAACTTCAAATTCTAGTTTTGCAGTTAAAAAGTGGATCACAAATACATCAATTACCGTCAATTATTCTTTTCCCTTTAACTTAGCTTTGAATGGCAGCCGTGCTGTTGGCTGTCAATTGAATTATTGGCTTTTTGAATTTTCATTTGAAAAAGCTCTTCTTTCCAATGGTTTTGGTGAATTATATAATCTGATTGCTTTCTTTTGGTTTTTCTCAATATAATGTAGTTAGATGGATTGGTGGAATAATTCATTTATAGTTATATCATAGAGGCACTTACAGGCGTATCACCCAACTCTTCTGTATTTACATAGCCTACAACCAAAACTTTACTTTTTACATTTATACCTCCTAAATCTCTCATATCACAACAAAAATGCAGCAATTTTAACTTAAAAAAAAAGTGAAAGACACCTTTTTATGCACGGGCAATGCAGCATACATGTAAAAATTAATGTTTAGATGCTAGATATGTAAATACATAGGAAT
>NW_018210992.1:0-868 GCF_001263595.1 Phalaenopsis equestris | reverse complement strand
TACAATGTTTGTCACTACTCTATTTTGAGGATCAATATGGAGTTCATACTCACCATGTAAAGTACATTACCAATAATTAGGTTGACACATCTTGCAATATAAGTTCAAATTGAATTTATTTTGAATTAAAATTATAGAATTTTATGTCCCTTTCATAGATATCAAAACACTCTATATATATAAATATGAAGCTGAGATGTCACTTGCACAAAATATTTAATAAAATAAATATTGACAATTAATAACAAGGTAATATAATGTGATATGTCCAAAATACCATCCAAGGCTTTATGACACATGTATGATTGCCCATACAAAGTATCAACTTGAAGATAATAGATGGCTAACTTACAAGTCGTCGATGAGTTTAATGCCAAGTACACTTCTCTAGACCAAGGCCTCTTGAGGTTTGACTATCTAGAGGCATTTAATTTGCCTATGCTAAAAATGGCTATGACCACACCTACTATGTAAATCGCTTGAGATTGACTAGTTTTGCGTCGCTTTTTCTATATTTTCCTTTCATTTTCTCTAAGTGTCCTTGTGATGAACTCCTTTAGCTTCAACACTGATCAATTTTAAATCAATTTGTGAAAATGTTTAAATTCTTCATCATCATGACCATAGTCACTAGGGCATATACAATATATTTAGAGGCCACATAGATGATCTTTAAGCTTCATCAATAATATTAATTCTTGGAAGTATTCCTTACTCTGGACCGCCTCCACAATCTTAGTTATTGAGACTCACAATGTAGTTATTATAAGTAACAACTGGATAGGTGGTGGTGACCTACTTTCCATTTTTTGATTGACTCAGTTCCCATACTAAACTAGCCCTTCTAATAAATGACTTTGGCATTCCT
>NW_018210991.1:0-868 GCF_001263595.1 Phalaenopsis equestris | reverse complement strand
GAATCTTAGCAGTAGAAGTCTGGTGACCATAGATTGTGATGGAGGCCTGACAATTTTCATCAGGTGTTAAGATTTGATGGAACTATAGACGGGCAATGGAGGTCACGAAACTATAAATAAGCACTGAAGGTCAAACGATAAAGGACAAACGATGGAGGTTGGAAGAATATAGTCAAGCAATGGTGATTCGGTATTCATAAAATTTTTAGTCGGCCATATGAAGTCTCATCCTCATACATTGATGAGGATGCATAATGCAAGTTGTATGAGGCGGCACATATTGATTGTGATAAAGAATGTATTAATATCTTATGCATACAATCTCTAACATTTTGTATGTCTACTTCTCTTCTTTCATAGGAGGACAAGATGAATTGGAAGAGTATGACCAGCGACCTTTTTGGAAGAGCAATGCCATCACAGTTCTAGAGAAGTCGCTACTGGAAGAAAAAGTATATGTAACAATTGGGAAGATGAAAACGAGGGATGAGTAAACTGGTATTGTTATTGGGTATTTTTATGATGGTTTTATAAACAGCTTAATTAAACCGTAAATTCATTACTGCTACAAATGCATGTTTTTTCTGGCATCTTTTTCGTGATTATATAAATATGTGTTGCAAACATAACACAATTATGTCACAGAAAATATTTCATTATAATAATAAAAAGAATCTCTTATAATGACAAGTAGCTTATATCACAAATTCATTTATATATGAAATCATTGTCGCCTCAGATGGTTGTCCATACAAAATTAAATTAAAGTGCAATTGCAGATTAAATGAGCTGTAAATTTGTTACAAACTTTCGATGAATAGATGCCAATCATAAAAATTTAGTCGTTAATGAATTTTTTTTTTTTTTT
>NW_018210990.1:0-868 GCF_001263595.1 Phalaenopsis equestris | reverse complement strand
AACCCCACACCAAAAATAGTGCCGACAGTGACAAACATGTGTAGTCAACTCCCATAGCTAATTCTCGGAATTTTCACTTACAGCCTACCAAACGATTATGATACAGCCGAATGCTAATATTGAAGGATCATTAATGTCCCACTTCAAATAATTATACATCTGAAACGGTGTTAACGATAATTACAAATATAATGAATCCCATATTCAGCTATAAATATATAAAAGCGTAACGATACATGAATTATTTATAACATTACTATTAAAATAGAATCAAATATATAACTTACTAGAGATTTCTATGACTTATAAATAGAATACACATTTCTTTAAAAGATTAAAAAATTCATTATAAAAAAAATTATATTATTAGGCACTTAAACTTTTTCTCTCTTTCTTCCACTATTTCTCTTGTTTATTCCAAACTACTTTCCGAATGTGTCATAATATTTTTGAATTCCAAGTATGAAACATCATTTCACACATTCATTCACCCACCACAAATTTCCTTGATCCAATATTTTAAAAACTTTCATTTTATCTTTATTAATATACAGCACATTCAACGCTTAAATTAATTATTACATGAGAAATAATTTAAACAAGTGGTCAATGTAAACATCTTCTGCAAAAGATTTGTTCGTCCTTTCCAAATCGAAGGAGATCTGAAAGCTCCGTCAGATCATTCCAAGTCTACTTTAGTCAACCGCTGGTAATGCAATTTCATTAATTTTGGGGAGCGGATGAGTAAATTGTTTACCCGGAAAAACTGCCACGATCCATGACGCTGTGCCCGCAGAGATCTAATTCATTCATTGTTCCCACACCTGCTTGCTTCGGATGCCTTCACGCCTGTCAAAAGAGCATCACA
>NW_018210989.1:0-868 GCF_001263595.1 Phalaenopsis equestris | reverse complement strand
GGAAAAAAAATGCAAGAGGATGTTAGTTTTGCAAATAGTAATATTTTAATTGCTGAAGAGGAGTAGAAGGATCACTTACTATTTTATTAACCCTTTTCGTTAGGGGGGTTTGGTGCAGGATTGGTATCATTATGCCGGTAGGGGTGGTATAATTTTGAAGAATGTATTTTGACTTGAAAAATGAAGTTTTTGATTTATTACTGTATGTTATTGTTTAGGGTTATTTGGATGATGCGTAACAATGTGAAATATGATGTAGAAGTGGCACAGGAACAAAGCTCTGGCTAATATTTATGCCTATATTTGCAAAATTAATCGTTATGGTGGCATTTGCTTTAATTGTCTTGATACTACTGATGCTTCTAAGCACTTATTAAGAGAACATGTTCGTCTTCATGTGGCTTATCAACTTAAGTGGAGGAGGTTGGCTAATGCATGTATTAAGGCTAATATTGATGGTAGTTTGAGCACTAATACAGTTGGGGTGGGTGGTGTTTTTCCAAAGAAGTGTTGATAAATGCTTGTTCTTTTTCTCTTCTCCTATTGATGCTAACTCTCCTATTGAATTTGAGCTACGGGCGGCTTGGTTAACCTTAAAAGATGACGTAATTTTCAATTGGCGGTACATTCATATCGAAATGGACAGTCTAGAGCTCATTGCTTATGTTAAGCAAGATAAATATCCACCTTTTGATAATTCTTTGGCTTGCAAGATATGGACCTCGAGTGAATGAGGTTAATTTGAGGTGCACTTCTCTGTATACTCTGAAATGCTTGATAGATAGTGACAATTTTGATACTCCTTATATCTGTGCATAAGTGATCTATTTTTCTGTTGGTTGGGAGGTATTTGGAGTCTTGATTTGCT
>NW_018210988.1:0-868 GCF_001263595.1 Phalaenopsis equestris | reverse complement strand
TTTGATGTTCTTGAAGGCATGTTGACATTTGTCATCCCAAGCAAACTTAGCATCTTTCTTGACCAGTGCGAAGAAAGACAGACATCTACCTGACAAATTAGAAATAAAGCGTCGTAGATACGCCAACCTCCCATGAAATGATCATAATTGCTTCGAGTTCGTAGGGGTGGCATTTCTAAGATGACTTTAATCTTTTTCGGATCAAATTCAATTCCGCGGTGACGAACAACAAACCCTACAAATTTCCCGAAGGTAACACCAAAATTGCACTTTAAGGGATTCTTCTTAAGGTTAAAATGTCGTAGGAGCTCAAAAATAATTCTCAAACCATACAAATGATCTTCCTTCAATTTACTCTTAATGAACACGTCATCTACAGAACTCTCAACTTGATTATGGATGAGATCATCAAGAACCTTGTCATTGCTTGATGATAAGTTGCACCAGCGTTCTTCAATCTGAACGACATTATCATGTAGCAATACACTTGAATCGGCGTTCTGAAAGCTGTGAGCTTCTCATCTTCTGGCACCATTTTAATTTGGTTGTATCCAGAAGACTCGTCCATAAAAGAGAAAATTTTGTGGATCGACGCGATATCAATCATCAACTCTGGAATTTGTAGTGGGAATTCATCCTTCGGACACACTTTGTTCAAATCTCTGAAGTCCACGCATACTCGAATCTAACCATTCTTCTTTTTAACTAGCACCAGATCGACCAACCAGGTTAGGTACTGCTCTTCATGGAAAAACTGTGTTTATTAATTTTTAGACTTCTACTATGACTTATTGCTCAATCTCCAGACACATTCTTCTAAGAGCTTGTCTGATCAGAACGACGATTTGAATTAATCCCAACTTATGAA
>NW_018210987.1:0-868 GCF_001263595.1 Phalaenopsis equestris | reverse complement strand
ATGTCTCTGGATATTGTTGATTTTCTGCTTCCTGAAACAAAAATTTGTGTGTTATGCTAATAAAAGATCTTCTTGGAGCATCTGTTGTGGATCGCCTCACAGCGGAGAAAGATGACCGACGTGGAGCATCATCGGTTGATCTACGGAGGCCCTTCGATCTGACATCTATTCTATGAGACTGCCCTGCTTCAAAATTATTTCGACCACGCCAATCAAATGTCGTATAATCAATGTACACTGATTTTTCCACTTTGCGTGATAGTTTCATAATCTCGTCGTAACGTTGTTTCATGAAACCTGCACTTGTTTCAAGATTCCCTCCACATCTTTTGGAAATTTTCTTGATACGAATAAGGGAATGAGTTGTATGATTGGTAATTTTAGATTATTATTATTTATTATAATAAAAAATAGTAGTAGCTATAAAAGAATGTAAAACGCAAAAACTTAATATTATTCTCTCCTGGTGATCATGCGTAATAGGTTTCAAGAGATTGAGTTGGAGGCTTCGTTAAGCAGAGCGAAGCCTAAGACCGATGCCAATGCAAATAATTTTATAATTCTTCCTCTCCGTCTTATTTTTCTGGGGTTATTGGCACAATAAGTGCCCATCGATTATTTTATATCTCGATATATTTACTATAATATTGCTCTCAGATGAGTCCTACATAAATGTAATTAATAAATTAGTGTGCTTAGCTTTAAAGTGAGAAAATAATTTTGTATCTGAACCCGGTGATTTGCTCGTTATTTTTGAGGAACTGGAGCAGGAAACGTTGACCGACCAACATGTAAATGCTCTCATACCCAAGTTTGAAGCAGATGCAGATATTCTATGTGTATATGTGATTTTGAATGCATTTGGAAC
>NW_018210986.1:0-868 GCF_001263595.1 Phalaenopsis equestris | reverse complement strand
TTGGGTTTCTAGATTATATACAGAGCCGTATAATATTAACAATTTCATTAACATTTACTTGAACAAAATTAAAATTATTTCAACTATAATGATAACAAATTAGGAGGTGCAATATAAAGTGCATTTCTGAATCTCTTATTTAATAAAAATAAACATAAATTCAAATGCAATATAAAGTGCTATTTATGTTGGTATATGCAATGAAAATGTTGTATTCCTAGTTATAAGAATTTTCAAGTGAGGGGAACAAAGACTGCTTACGTCCCCAGTTCTCTTTAAACAGTTTTGGTTGTTTTTGCCAAAGTTCTTTATAACATAAAAAATAATGCATTTCATATACATATATTCATCCTAAGAATTATTTTATTATGTTCTCACAATAAAAATTATTACACCATAAAAAATAAATATAATTAAACTGCATTAAGATTTAAACAAATTTAATATAAAACTAAATTACTTGTACCTTGCTAATAATGAAGTCTAAGACAAGATCTCGATGACATAAGGAGCAAATTAACACAATATAAATCATTCAAATAATAAAAAAAATTACGAGCATCATAATAATGTGGAGCAAAAAAATAAATAAATAAAAAGACAGAATTTTAGCATATCATAAATAATTTAAAGGAATAGCACACATTATAACCGCACAGTGCAGAAAATAATGATGCAAAGCATAAAATTTTAGAAAAAAATGAGTAGTATTTCAGCATATCGTAAATAATTTTCTTAAAAAATTGAGACTTATAAGAACATAATGTAAGAAAATAATGACATCGAGTAAAAAATTGCAGACATATTGTAACTAATTTTTAATGAAGGAATCATAATAGTTTGTATTGTAAAAAAAATACCAAAAAAA
>NW_018210985.1:0-867 GCF_001263595.1 Phalaenopsis equestris | reverse complement strand
AATTTTCATTGCAATGGTTTTTAAACTGTTGTAAAGACTTTTAGCAGCGATTTTAGAACCCTCAACTTCTCAATAAGTAATCGATAATATTAACACGATTAAATTTGGGTTATAGTGGCTCGAAAGCCCCTTGTTCGTACACTTTCGACATGTTTAGGATCCACGACAAACATGAACATCCTCTCATTTGCTTCTGTATTACCTCACACGAACTTGTGTATACATTAAATAAATATGTATAGTTAGTGTTAAATTGATTTATTAAATAACCATTATGATTATATAAAGCTAATATTATTACACATATCTTATGACAATATCCCATCCATATAAATAAAAATTGTATGGAATAGATGTAAAATTCTCTTTTTTAAAAATGGGATTTTTTTGTCAAAGCTTTGTTAAAAATGGATGATTTTGGAAGGGGGAAGCTATATAAACTTTTTGTTTTTTTTATTGAAAATTATTTTAATTTTAAATATTCGAAATTAAACCAGGTTTTTTTATTTTACAGACTTGTTCCTCCATTTTCGATATTTTCAATAAAAAATGTAATTTTATATAATTTTTGTATATTTTTGGTCATATTTAATTATTTATCATCATGTTTTAAGAGATAAGACAAATATTTAGATTTTATTTTTCCAGAGAGAGCGTGCTTCAAAACTCTATAAACATACGGGTCATTAATACTACAAAAGCTTGTAAAAAATGATTATTTAAGAGGCATTAAAATAATAAAGCAATAATGAAGAAATTGTTTGTAAATACTTAATAAAGATAGAAATTGAGGGCTTTGTCCGGATGGACGTTTGAAATCCACCGAGCAGAAAGACGAGAGCATTCCTTGAATCATTTTTTTTTTTT
>NW_018210984.1:0-867 GCF_001263595.1 Phalaenopsis equestris | reverse complement strand
TGTCATCGAGCAATTGGAACATTTGGGAGAGTATATCTCCTTGTGTTGTTCTTCTTACACCAGGATGTATGGTTTATGGCATAAGTGTTGATATGTGTGGCTTTTAAAAACTACATTTAGCCGTTCAAACTTCATTTATACTTATTATGTTTACTCCTATTTTCTCTCTTGAGATAAATACTCCATTTAATGACTTATAATATTGTTATTTAATGAATGAAAATTTAGGCTATGTGTTGAAATTCTATTTGTGCCCTTTCATCTTTAAATGGGGAATACTTGCGAGGGTGCTCCCCATCCTTGGGGAGCTTCTAAGAGAAGATTACTTGTGGAGGTTGTCCTCATCATTATGTATTTTGGTCAGTTATGTCTCCACTATATTCTATTCTTATATTATCATAATTTTATTTTAAGTTAATCCACTTTTTGTATCTTAATTGGGTATCTAGTCATGACAAAATCAATTTTTAAGCGAAAGAAATGGTGAAAATTTAAACATTTCATAACACACTCTTCATTTTTCCTCATCACACTTCCATCCCCCATTGATTTATAAAGTAGTCTAGGCTCGTTCGTCAAACACTTACTAGAAATCAAAGTCACATTTATTTGTTTTTTATTAATTTATTATTAAAATCTAAATTAAATTGCATTGTCATTATGAATGGTTGGTTTTAATTGAAAAGAATGATGAAGATTTAAATATTTGTAAAATAATTTTCATTTCGCCCTATATCACACTTGCATCCCCCATTAATTTAGAAACTACCCCATCTCCTCTATTGACCACTTTCTAGAATCAAGTTAAAAATTTCATTTTTTTTGTGCTAATTTACCACTAAAATCTAAGTTAAATTTTATTTTCCC